>NC_061098.1:19419121-19424121 GCF_015104395.2 Macrobrachium nipponense | reverse complement strand
GTGTAATAAATTTATGTTTTAGTATGAAAGAAATCTTCACATGAATCTTCAAATAATTAAAACAAAATCAGAGAGAGAGAGAGAGATAAATTCATCTTGAAGTACGAAAGGCGATCATTAAACGAATCATCAAATAATTAAAAGACAATCGGCACAATTCTAAGCTCTCGAAATTACTGTCGTAAAAATACAATTTTGAGAAACAAATAACAAAAATAATGAACTTCAAGAACGTCTTGATCGCAGTTCCGTCTTTTCATTTCCCCCCGCGACTTCATTAATGGGAAGAACGCAGCCTCTCTTCCGAGTTTCCTGTAAATTAAGAAAACTGCGACTTTCTAATTAATCATAGTTAGCTTTCGTTCTCACTTCCGTTTGTGTCTCCAGGTCTAAAATGCCACATCTGTCAGTGAGGCTTCTTTGGTAGAATATGTTGACAATACAGCGGTGACAGTTTTAGCCAAATTGTTTCTACAAACTGTTTTAACAAATTGCTTTGAAAATGTGAAATAATGTTTCTAGTTTTACTGTAATTTGCCAAAAAAATTTTGTTTGATTACAGTTCACTGAAAGCATTACAGACCGATGCATTTCTTATTGTAAAATATAGATCATTAAGTATTTTTTGTGCAATGGTGCTTTTAAATAGCGTCCGCTAATCTTCTTCAGTAGGAAGCTTAAGCCTGACTGATGAAGCGCTTTGGTCCAGACATTGCAGAATTTGGCCAATGTTCATTGTTTATAAGTCTTTTGTTGCTTTAAATACAGGAATTCAGCATAATAATAATAATAATAATAATAATAATAATAATAATAATAATAATAATAATAATAATAAAACTGATGTCGAAAATGTCGGAAAGTATACGAGAGGCATCTAGCTCAAGATTAAACAAGTAAAATCGCGCATATAATGTTGTTATGAGCCGCGGCCCATGAAACTTCCAGCCACGGCCCGGTTATGGCTGTCCTGTAACGTTGCTAGACGGCTGCAATTTGGTATTCTTGATGATTGGAGGGTGGATGATCAACATAACCAATTCGCAGCCCTCCGGTCTCAGCAATTTTTAAGATCTGAGGCAGACAGAAAAAGTGCGGACGGACAGACAAAGCCGTCTCAATAGTTTTCGTTTCACAGAGAACTTAAAATGAAGAGGGAAGGAAAACGATGTGGGTCTTATACAAAAGGAAACTACGGACACAATTCTGAGAAAAGGGGAGTTTTTCCATATAAATAAAGAACATGATTTATTTAGTAGATGATCCGACAACATAAAATTTGGGGCTGTTAACAAAGCGAGTAAGTTTATGAGGTGGAAGAGCTATGCACAAATAAACGTGTCCTCTCTTCTGATACTTCTTGTCATATTTGGTATTGTATTACACTCTTCCCACACAGAAGGCAGACATCTCAGAGAAAACAAGAGACTCTGTGGATAAAAGCGAGGTTAACTCTTTCACTGCAAAACCTCCAGATTTTTAAAAACAAAAATCACTTATCGAAAAGAGGCCGAAAAGTAAAAGAAATATTGCATTTAAATTGAAAGATTTAAAATCTTTTTTCTGTTCTTTTTTTCCCAACTTCTCTCAATCTCGTTCTCTCTCTGAGTGACCTATAGTTTTACGCATATTTATAAATAACCAGCGGTCAAGGGTAATAGACTGAGATAGGGTTGAAACAAACGTTAAGAATATTACAAGCACTTCCTCAGGCACACAATTATTTTTTTTAGGTGATAGGTAAGATGGGCGAGAGAACGAGCGAAGGCAGTTAGTTAGCTAACCATGGTAGGGAATAGTTTAGAAAGTTAAGTATTAGTAAGAGTAATATAAAGTGTGGTCTATCCACAATTTTATTTGGGTAAGGGTACAATTTTTCTAACCAATATTAGCATATTACAATAATAATTTGACATTATATTACTATAACATTTTATTGTAGCAAACATTTGACACTCCCCCCCAGAAGATCCCATTCGGGGTCGTCCTAAACGAAAGCCAGGCTGTCATTCACTTCGGCAATAGCGACAATGGACGCCAGCCCGACTCTAATCAGAGCTGACAGATGCAATGGCACACCGATGCCGGAGTCGACACTTTCCATTCATTTCCCGGAAGATAAGGACTTCTAATGGAATATCTTCGCTCGGAGCTGAATGGGAAATTTCGCCGCCATTAACACCCCTTCCTTAATTGACTAATGGGGCTTGGATCACCCGCCGCGGGAGAGGCTTGTTCCGCTCTCCAAGGACTACTATTATGGAGGACGTTAGGGTCCGATTGGTATCTCGGAAAGCACCGTGTTCTTCTCTCGTGAATGGTGGTTGTTCGGAAGGAGTTGGTGCTGGCGGGGAAGGAAGGCGGTTCGCACCGTGGGAGAGAACAATCTCGGCTGTTCGGTAAATGTTTGCTTGCGTGCATGCACTTGCATCGGCGTCACTACCAGAAAGGATGTTTATGTATGTATGTAAGCGAATAGCCAACAGGAAAATGATAGGCAGAACTCCAAGCGCTTTAGTCTTTACTAAGACACTGTCAAGAATGTCTTAGTAAAGACGAAAGCGCTTGGAATTCTGCCTATCATTTTCCTGTGGTATGGCCTTATTGAATGAAGTCACGTGCATCTACTGTGATTTTTTAAGTATGTATGTATGTGTGGACTCTATGGAGAATATTTTTGGTGAGAACATATTTCCTTAACCTTGGCTTAAAAGAAATATAATCAGATCTAGTCCTGCAACACGAGAAATGCAGATTCTAGTCACAAGACGGGGAAAAAAAGTAAAAATCGTGGAAACGAAACACTATGAGTTTATTCCAAGAACTACTGCTTCTTATTCAACGCTATACTATTAAATACGTCCCTTTCACCTTATGCAGTGACAGTTATATTTCTCACTGCCACCTCTTCGAGTTTCTCAGCTTTAATCTTGCGTAATTACGTAACCTAGTCAGCAACCATAAGAGTCCGCCATTATTATCACGAAGTATATCTTCAATTGGTAATATCTTCCATCCCAGTCTGTCAACAACTTCATATACACACGCATATATATGTTTGTTTGTTTATTTATTATTTATTTATTTATTTATTTATTTATTCATTTTATTTATTTGTTTATCTACTTACTTATTTACTTGTAACTTTGTGAGTATGGTAATTTAGGACTGGATTTTGTGTTTACTTATTGTTCAACGAAAGGACAAAACTGACAAGGACATCTCCATTTACTGACGACCATGCTAACGTATTACTTCAACATTTTTCCTCTTTTCATCTGTAATTGATCGCACTGAATGACTTTGCCTTAGTTTTCCTATGTGCCTCAGTTAACAAAAGCTCTTGAAAACGGCCGGTAGGAAGCTACAGGCCGAAAGAGGGAGACAAACTTTTGGTGAAGTCGATTCATCTAAGGACAATGCTCGATGTTTTGGCACTCCGTGATACCCAGGTGTCGGGGCAGCGGCGGAGAAAAGGAATGACACAGAGCATTGTCTCTGGGTAGCTGAAAGAGAGAGCTACGGGAGGTGTTCAAGGAGTTACAAGGATTAGGAGGTCTCAAAGACTTATTAGGTGTGGCTGTTACTGTAACGGGAGGCTGAGAAGCGACCTGAAGGGGCTACTATGGCTGTCAAGTGTGAATGTAAGAAGAAGGGGATTTCAAAAACTCTTCTGTTTGAATGCAAATGAAAGAAAAAAAGTTGACGCTATCGAGAGGGACTTTTTGTGTAAGATACAAGGCGCAAATGGAACAAGAAAGGGTAAGAAATCTGGATACGTGCAGTTGTAAAAAGCAATGTTTTAAGATTGGAAGAATAGAAGGCGATAAGATGGTTGATAGGGCGCATAAATCAGAAGTGATAGGAGGGAGGGGGAGAGGATGACCTAGAAAGTGTGGGATAGATGGCGTAAAAGAGGCATGTAAAGGAAGGATATTAACGTCCTGGGAGCGTTGACAGCTCCTGTCAGATAAAGGCGAATGGCGCAGTGTGCTGTAGGGGGCCTTCTGTGCAGGTTTATAAAGTAACATTGACCAGTTTTTTTTTCCCCTGGAGCAACCCATACTAGAGGAAAGGACTTATTGTTGAAACATCACAGTGAAAAGCATCACGAACAACATCATTCAAAACTGTACAACTATGCAAACTTTATCTCTGAGATCCCTTTGCCAAGGAATTATGGTTTTCCAGAGTTAGCCACAGAGAAGTGACCCTTTACAACGGATATTCTTTTTTGATAACTTAGGATGGTCCCGCATGTCAGGTTTGTTGCAGGGTTGCATAGCAGAGCAAACAAAAAGAAATCAAAGGTTGGAAACACCAGACTTTTAATAAACAGGGAGAGAGAGAGAAATGAGGTGGCTACTGGATGAACAATAATCTTCTAGTTTTAACACGGATTAAATCAGAGGCCATGCTTTCTGCGCTTAATAAATTACGATACTGATCAGCAGATGAAACTATATAAATATATATATATATATATATATATATATATATATATATATATATATATACATATATATATATATATATATATATATATATATATATATATATATATATATATATATATATATATATATTTCACACAAACCAAAGTTAAAACTGCTACTGATGATCTCAACTAGAACAAAATAAACTTTTAAATTATGCTGATAATCGAAATAGATTAAGCCCTTTATAATGACACGTTTTACGGATTTTCATACAAATAGTTTTATTTTTAATAAATAAACCTACAAGTACAGATACTATCTATCTACTTCTAAAATAATCACAATTTTAATTTTATATATATATATATATATATATATATATATATATATATATATATATATATATATATGATGCAGAAATATATATATAAATAAAACTGATTTTAGCCACATCACGCCCAGGTCACTTCCAGCAACAAAGCGACCGCCCATCTGCCCATCTGCCGCCAGAATCCGAATGAATCAAGTAGACGCACCGATACATACGCCCGCAGATCCAAG
>NC_061098.1:19306838-19418621 GCF_015104395.2 Macrobrachium nipponense | reverse complement strand
CTTCGTAAGATCTGTTAAAGAGCTGTCATGATTGAAGAGTTACATATTTACATACGATTGTAATACCCACTACAGCGCAAAAGTGCTGTATCCCCCTTTTACGTTAATAAGTACCGGAAAGTTATGAATAGCCGACACCTTACCATGGACTACTTTTAAGACCTTGACCAGACACATAAAACCTAGATAAACATGTTCGGTTTTAAAAAACTCTCATTTAGATATGTTACTCTGAGATTATTTGTCTTTGTCTCTGTAGCACTAGCTCTACTTTAGTGAATGTACTTCTAAGGTATTAGAGAAAAGATTACAAGATCATCCATATAGGCATGTAGGTTATCGCCTAAAAATCTCCAAACACTATATTGTAATTGGGGGCGCAAGTAAGCCGGAGGCATACGTAAAAATGATAATGTCCCCTGAGTGTGCTGAAAACGGTGTATGAGGTACAATCACTAGGTAATGGTATCTGGTAAAAGCATTTAAGTAAGTCCAAGCTGGTGAAAAATTTATTCTAACCTAACAGAGATAAGATATCGTCGGTACATCGCACTGGAAACTATCGGGAGTCGTTTCCTTGTTTAAGCGTCAGAAATCTACGCAGATACGCCAAGTCCGATCTTTTATGGCATGACGTTTGAGGGTTTAAAAATTATATGGGCTTATGTGATTCCTAATGGCTCCTATTACTAACATTTTTCAACTCTGTCATTTATCTCTATTTTGAAATTTCATTGAGAGTCTATGCGAAGGTACGTATATAGCTTTATGTTTGTCCTTAGACCGTATTTTGTTTTCAATTACATCCGTTTTTCTCCCAGAGATCACTCGCTAGTGGAGAAACTTATTCCTGGTATTCAGGTAGAAGATAACAAAAAAAATTCTGCGCTGAATCACCTCTGCTTGAATGACTTTACGGATATTACTTTAGATAGATTATCAAGAGAGATTCATCCACGACTGGTTGGGCGTGATTAAAAATTAGCAACAATAAAAAAATGCGATATTTATAACTTCCGTATCCACGATATGTATACTTTTAGGGCTTTGTTCGCGGAAATCGTTATATTTCAGAGTGTCGGGAAGGATTAAAATTTCATTTCCCAGCAAAGTCTTTTTACACGCACTAAGACATTCGAGGGTGCATGCTTCTCGAGATTTTGCGTGCAAAGTGCGACTGCGGTTGTGGAGGGAGAATTCTGTTGGGTCATTTGAACAATGTTACGATTTATGAGACAAATGTATAGTTCCTTTATATAAGTTATTATTTGATTAACTGTCTCATTTTGTTCAAACGGATTTTACTATGTTTGAAGGTATAGGATTTTCCTTTGATAAACACGCCTTATTTTTGCTGGATGTAAGATAATATTTTGTATACCCCTAGATGGATCTTACAATTACACTACATACAGATCAATGTTTTTTTATAACTATAGAGGTATCTGTAAAGCGCTCGCTTATCCGGACTTCTCATTAGGGAAGTTCGAACAACAGACGGTGAGTCCGTAAATACAAGATATTACGTGTACTAAAGAAATAAAAACAAGATATTCTAATTTTACGGCGCGTACAGTTGGGGCTTAATCCACCAGTATTTTATTATAACTTAATGTATTGGAAAATTAAAACGAAAAACCTGCTCTGATTACTTATAACGGTCGTGTGTTTCATAGGAAAAATCTTTTTTAATTCAAAAAGGTATTGGTATGAACCAACATCGCTTTTCCCCACTCTGCTAGAGTCGCTTTTTGTGTGGAATTTGCTATGCTTTGAACACTTCGGCAGTTTTTGACTGACCTTGACCGCTTGACTAGGTGACACAGTCACCGAGTTTGCTTGTTTGATTCTGAAACGGGCTACTGTTTCTATTTCTTTTTGTAATAATTAGGATTCTTCTCTTTATTACCATCGGCAACGTATTGTGTGTTTTTTTGCATTATGTTTGCTGGTTAACGTATAAAGCAATGAATGACGAACTATTAGGAACTGAGCGATTACTAATAAGACAAGGTTATCATTATTGCATACAATATTAACTGTTTGTACTTCATTCTTTGCTAAAATTTGAAATAGTGAGGGATCCTGGTCAGCGCATTTAGCCTGATGAAAGTTTTTTACAGACATGTTATTCCTTGCAATCCAGCCATATTTTAAAAGTTAAGTTGAGTCATTGAGGTTCGATATTTTATATAACTCAAAAAACTCAAGGCTAAAACTGCGATCGGGACTTTGCAAGGAGCATTTATTGTCATGACCCGAAATAGTGTTACCTCTAATTTATATAGATTGTACGGGTGTCCCACCCTCTTTTTTTTGTGTGGTTTCTAATCACTACGGTGCTTAACGACCCTATCCATGCATCTGTATAAATACAGAGTCCACTGCGTAAACGCATATTCACTGTTTAATATGATTTGTTACGTAAGGGATTAATAATCACCCAAATGATAAAATTAACATAGTATATGATATGATATTTCAGTAGAACTTCTGGAAACAGACACTCAAAGATAAAAACTCGCAGTAGCGAAATCTCAATGATATAGATAATTTCTGTAAAAAAGTAAGATTAAGAATGTCTCGTAACTTCAGCCACAGGAATAACGAAATTCGACCTGCAAAGGAAACACTCAAAGTTACTCCAAATGAATAAAAAATTGTACTTAGCTTGCTTTTGTGGGAAGTCACGGTGTTCCGATAACGACACACGGCCTTGGTCCTCCTTCTCTATTTAGCGGACGACCTGGTTTGGCTTCAGTTTCCCCCCGTGCGCGTTGTTTCGATGATTCGAGCCCTTGAAATCCGATGCTGCAGACGCGTTCGGTTTGTTTCTTGCAGTGCCGGAAACGCTCACTAACGATGTTTTCTTGAATGATTCTAATGAGAGACGAACGCTTCCGTTGCCGTAGGAAAAGGACACGTCGGTTTTGTTTCTTGAAGTTATTCACTAACGATGATACTAAGTTGCTTGACGAATCTTGTTGTTGTTTTCTGAAGTCGCTCACTAACGAGATACTAGGTTGCTTGAAGAATCTGTTGCTTTCGTCGTCGTTGAAAAGTTCTTATTGTTTTCTGAAGTCGCCTCACTAACGATGATACTAGGTTGCTTGAAGAATCTGCTTGCTTCCGTCATCGTTGACTTCTTATGATACATGATTTATTATTCTGGTTTTTTTCTTCATAGGGACGTTGTAGAGTTCTTCTGGTACGCTGGCCACCAATATTAGGGCTTGTGCCTTGTATGAGGAAGCCCTATGAGGTAATGTTAGACTAGCGATAATCTTACGACTAAGTCGGTTGGTATTGCACTTCCATCTTCAATGGAGTGTCTGGGGTTTGTAGATCACTTACGAAGTCGTATTATCTTTACGACGATGTGTTAAACTCATGGTTCGGTGAGGTTCTTGTAGAAACACTAAGTATAAAAAATTATATATTTCTTCTGAAGTTTTTACATGGTGAAGATCAGATATGATTGTACAAGTCTTCTAATAACGATAGCTTGATCGCTTCTGCCAATGATGATGGCTAATCCTATTCCTCTACATGATAAAGCTTAGGTAAAGAGGTACAGGTCTTCTAATGACGATCGCTAACTCTGTTCTGCTCGTCTACCATCTCTGTTACAAGTTACGAAGGAACAGACAGTAGTTCGAACATATGAACATACATACAAATGACATAGTTTCATACGAACACACAATCAAAATGAGACACGCTACAGATCACGTAGGCGGTAGTTGTCTCAAGCAGGGAGCTTGGACTAATGTTTATAAACAATTGAATGACTACAGGTGACGGCATGTCAACTTAGCCTACATACTTTATTGTATACGTCATCTTTAGCGTCTCTAGTCTGATCACATTCCTGCAAGCAATCTGGATTTTTTCTTTTATATATATGGACTAACATTCATATTTTTTGTTATTTTATAAACACTTACAATTCACCTTTTCGTCCCGAACACTTTCACGTAATGCGTGCTTCGAATAACCAAGAAATGAGTTATGCTTCCTTATTTTATCTTGTTTGCTGAGGAGCACTTCGTAAACGAGCGAAAACTCCAGTGCTGAAATAAAAACACACTCTCTCTCTCTCTCTCTCTCTCTCTCTCTCTCTCTCTCTCTCTCTCTCTCTCTCTCTCTCTCTCTCTCTCTCTCTCTCTCTCTCAAAATCTCTCTCAATATTACCCAGTCTGAATAGACGCCTCTTGAATATCTTACTTCGAAGTCTGTAGTCTCTGTACTATAGTATAGACAGGCTCCGGCGCCCCCTCGCGTATTACCAACAACGATTGCATAAATAACCTTTGAAAATGGACCTGTAGCGCACTTGTTTGGACGAAGGGTACTTAATAAGTGATTAATGTAGATATACAACATATAGCCTTATACTGTTTAGTTTCACCCCTCCTTAGTTAAACTGTATAAAAGGCACATGGTGTGGCAAGTTTAGGTGAATGGTAACACTGGGATATTGAATTTGAACGCTCAACATTTTTACGTCATATTTAGCTAATATATATATATATATATATATAGATATATATATATATATAATATATATATATATATATATATAGATGAAAGGGCTGTTGCCTTGTATAATAAGGCGACCTTGAGGTTATGTTAGACTTGCGATAATCTTACGCTAAGTCGGTTGGTTATGCACTTCCATACTCATTGGAGTGTCTTGGGTTTTGTTGATAACTTACGAAGTCGGTATCTTCTTTGGTTATGACGACGATGTGTTAAACTCATGATGATATCTTCTTTCTGATGTGAGGTTCTAGTAGAAAACACGAAGTATAAAAAATAGTTCTATTCTCTGAAATTACATGATGAAGATCAGATAGGATTGTACAGGTCTTCTAATGACGATGGCTTGATCGCTTCTGCCAATGATGATGGCTAATTCAACTCTGGCTACCATCTCGGTTACAAATCATAAAGGAAGCAGACAGTAGCTCGAACATATGAACATACATACAGACGAGACGCATTACAAATCACGTAGGCCGTTTGAATTATAGGTCGCAGTAGTTGTCTCAAGCAGGAAGCTTGGACTAATGTTTTCAAAACAAAAAAACAAATTGAAGGACCACAGGTGAAGGCATGTCATCTTAGCCTACTTTATTGTATACGTCATCTTAGCATACTTTATCGTCTCTGGTCTGATCACATTCCTGCAAGCAATCTGGTTGACCTCTTTAGTTTTAGTTTTTTATATATATGGAATAACATTCCATATTTTTATTATGTAATCACTTACATAAAAGCTCGGTCGGCTACAAAACCAACCACTGAATATTACTCAAGCTTGACTTGCATTTGACTTATAGGAGTGTGATACAGACATTATGTGAATATATATAGATATATAGAAAATACTTATAAGTAAAAAAAATTCATGGTGTACACAAATACAGATTCAAGTAATAAGATATAAGACATAATATGCATATGATGATATTCGTAAATAATAGTGATCACGTGATATATACTGATACAGTTTTTCACTTCATCTCTTTAAGATACATATGCTACAGAAAATACTAATGTACTCTGATAATTGCATAGAATAAAGATTAACATGATAAAAATCATATTTTAACTGATAAAAATTCATATATGAAGTGATAAAAATGATTAATTTTTTATGCTAATTCATTGATTTTTATGCTAACTTTTATATAACTGGTTCATTAATCCATATACTAACTCATATATAACTGCAGTTATTGGTAAGTTAAAGATAACAGATTGATTATAGGCTACCTGATTTATTTATACATATGTATATGGATTCATATAATTATGATCAATATATGTGCACTTAATACAACTGATTCACATAGACGACTAATCTAAGTGATTAATCTAGGTGCACTTTAAATAGATTCCTAGTGCGTACGCGCACAGATATATTTCGATTCTGTTATTTATGATCATTTATATATAGGATACATGATACATTATATATAGGATACATGACCGAGGTAATACCCACTGCATATTCTAGTGTTTCGAACAACTTTTCGTCCATTACACAGTTCCAGACAACCACCTATAGCCAAATGAAATGGCCAATTTCAAATGATTAAAAACAAGGGGGAATTGCCTGGGCAGGGTCCAACGTTCTTTTTTGCGCCCATGCATTGTTCTCTGCATCCTATGCCATACGAATACGTTCGCGATGAATAAATCATCCCCAGCACGAGTCCTGCGCCAGCAACTTAGAGTTGAATATCCTCTTCGGTCGTAATTGTCTAAAGTATGTCCCTTTTGTAGTCGATTCAATTCCGACGGAGCATTCCGCAATAAATAGAGATTAACGACGGGATACGGGTGTCGGTCCAAGAAGTCCACGAAATAAGCTTGTTCACTTGTGATGGTGCTTATTCCCTTTCACATTGTAGGCGGTTGATACTTCACTGCAGTCGTCCTCAGCGACGAACGGGCTTTTGAAGTTGCGATGTGAAACTCTCGTACTGCAGGATACTGTAACCAGGTTCCGTTAATCAGCCTGTAAGTGAAATTATATTTGTCACAAGGGCAAAGTAAATTCAGACAACATCCAAATACGGGAGGGAGAAAGCCATTAAGAACCAGACTTAACCCACATGAATTCGCTGATATTTTATGGAATTCAAAAGAGTCAGCTGTACAAACTTTTTTATCCATGGCATTATAACAATGAGTGAACCTATCCAGGTCTATGATGACTGTAAAAATATCCATAATTATAAAAAAATAAACAGATATCAATACTAATCCCAATGAAAATTCGATATTACTGGTAGTAAGTTACTAGACAAAGAAGTGGGAAACGGAGCTATTAGTAAGATTGCCAGGCAACATAAGAGTCAAAGAGAATATTAATCATGATTCTGTATTTCTCTACGCTTACTGAAATTAAGCTGTGATAAAATCCGATCCTATGTGTCCCTAACAAAAGTTTCATATTCAATTTTCTCGCGCGCATCCTCTGAGATTAATTTTTAGGCAGGAGATGCTATGAAAGAACCCACTATGTAACTAATTTCTATATAAACTGGGTTTTTCAAGAAAATGTGACATTTTCCCATGAATTTGATTTACTTGAATTGTAATAGGCTAATGTTGCAAGTAAATACATCATATCCATGACTTGATACTTCGAAATGTCCGTTTACCAATGTCATATGCTGATTTATTGACTCTAATTGTCTATGAGGTTCAGAAAAAATTAATTTATTTTGATGTTATAGAAATTCTATTTGCTTATTTTGTTCATTAATTTTAAAACAATTGCAATTCCTTAACTAAAGTTGCATTGCACACACAGATAGACACTTGTACCTAACGATCTGCGTTGCCCATGAGAAGTTCGTGTTAAGCATTCCACCCCAGTTGACTTGTTTTGTAAGCACAAAATAACACACACTACAGATGAAGCCTGTGCAAGCATATTATTGGGGGTAAAAGGAACAATGATTATTCGGCAAACGCGCCAGGCACCTTCGGGACTGATGACGTCATCACCTGGCAAGAGATTTCTCTCAGCCACCTTTTAAGAGTTACGTCACTTGCTGTAATAAATACGACTTTAGTATAAATTGGGTATTTTTTGTTTTAATACTCCACCCACACGAGAAGAATGTCTGAAAAAAACAGTACCAAAATTGAACAATATATTAGTTTCATGTTGGAAATCTGCATGATTGTAAAATAATGTAATTATGTTAAATTAGATATTCCTTATTCAAACTAATGAAAAGGGTTTCCATACAAATTTTATATATACTATTTACCCTGTATGATCCATATAGTATTATTCATATAGATATACATTTTCACTTCTAGACTTCCTGACTTTAAAATCTCTTTTATTTTATTTATTTTCTTTTTTTTTCTTTTTTTTTTCATTGACTACGAATATAAATCACCGGGACAGACAATATGTCAGTAGGTTTTGATATGTGTTTGAACTTTTAGCTTATTTGTTATTAATATCCCTAGTATACTGAATGGACTACTAAACTAAAGCGTTCAAATCTTTACGCCTATATATTTGGATATTTTATTAACACTTGCTGCATATGGTTACGTTTTGCTTATTGATTTTATCGTGATTCCTTTTTTATTATAATTTGTAACCCTTCCGACTTCTTACGGAGTGTATTATATCGACTCCACTTGTATCCATACTTTTTATTTATTTATTTATTTATTTTTTTTTTTTATATTTGATAAATTAATGGTTGGCTTGAATATGTGGAAAAGTGTTCTAGCGGCGTACCATATAAGGCTACTTGCGGTATCATTTCTATAGATACAAGATATGAATGATAAAGGTATTTAAAACCGCGAGAACCGCTATAATCCATTTCAGATCCAATATCACGAGTGTAACTCGTAAGACATGACACTTTCTTATTTATCCGTTCTGCCAAACCGATTGACTCTGGGTGATAAAATATGGTATTGGTTTTCTTAATGGAAAGGAATTCACACAACGAGTTAAGGAGATTATTATTGATTTACACCACCCGAGTCAGAGATTATCATGTGTTGAATTCCATGTTTACTGATTTAGCACTCATAAATATTCCTAGCGCACTCAATTGAGGTGTTTGTTTTTTAGTGCTATTAATTCTATATAACGTGTCAAGGCAACTATTAACACTAAGAAGTGTTTATTTCCTCTGTCAGACTCGTAATTCTGTTAATAATTCTACATATATTCTTTCAAGGATTGATTTGGCACAGGATAGGCCCCTAAACTGACAGGTGTCTTAGTGTGTCCCTTGTTTTCATGACACGTGTTACAATTAGTTATGTGCTTTTTATATCGATAAGCATTGTAGGCCAGTAAAACAGTGATTTGGCTTTCTGTGACATAATAGAGAACCCTGGATGACGGAATGCAACCAGTTTAGGACGATTGGTATGAAAGATATTACTACTACCTGGTCGTTAGTCACCTGCTGTGTTCTTCGGGTTTTCCTCGTCACGGACCTACATATAATATTACATTTGATTACATAATTCTAATACACATACTTTTAAATATACTTTTGCTTTAGGGTTTCCGTTCGAAGTGTTTATTGTTTTGCTTAGCTGCTGACCTTGTTTCCGTTCGAAGTGTTTATTGTTTTGCTTATTTGCTGACTCTTGCTTTGTTCAGTTCGTAACAGTTCAGCGCTCCAACCCAGGTATTCAATGTTCATGATCTCTTGGGTTAATGAATTTTCTTGTTTAGATACGGTTTTAACAATAGGCACGGATGTTTCTATATCTTTTAGTCCAAATTAATGGTTCTTTGCAGTATGGTGTGGGATTGCGGGATAATGCGTCAGCTATGATATTTGCTTTCCCAGGTAGATATCGTATCTTCGCTCCAAAGACCTGAATGATCATATGCCGCCGAGTTCCTTTGGGACTGTGATTAAAGCCTTTGAAAAACTCAGTAAGGGACTTGTGTCAGTAAGGACAACCCTTAAGGACTTTACTAAACGGTGCGACTGGACGTATTTTACGTCGACATACAAAAGTGTTTTTTTTTAAAAATTCGCGGAAAAATACTTTAGGCCTACCAGCCGAAAACTCTTGAATCACGCGCCTTGGGGGATGCTGGGAGTTCACGGATCAAGGTGTTGTTTTGTTTACAATCGTTACGCAGGCGCGCAAGCGCGAATTTCTTTCTTGCCGCACTAAAAAGTATCTGTGACACATCTCTGAAATTATTTCGTCACTTTGACATAATTTTTGTACCATTTTAAATTAGCCGTTACATAGAGTATTATATATGAAAAATGTGCGCATTTTATGTAGAATACAACAAAAAAATACTCATGATTGTAGCTTTTATTAGTTTTAAGATATTTTCATATAAATAACGATAAGTGCCAAAATTTCAACCTTCGGTCAACTTTGACTCTACCGAAATGGTTGAAAAACGCAATTGTAAGCTAAAACTCTTATATTTTAGTAATATTCAATCATTTAACTTAATTTTGCAACTAATTGGAAGTCTCTAGCACAATATTTCGATTTATGGTGAATTTATGAAAAAACCTTTTTCCTTACGTCCGCGCGGTAACTCTTCCGAAAATAATCATACATGCGATTGTGGTAATGTTTACACCATTTTAAATTAGCCGTTACATAAAGTTTTATATATGAAAATGTGCGCAATTTCATGCACAATACAACTAAAAACAACCCATGGTTGTAGCTTTTATCAATTTTGAAATATTTTTATATAAAAAATGATAAGTGACAAATTTTCAACCTTCGGTCAATTTTGACTCTACCGAAATGGTCAAAAAACGCAATTGTAAGCTAAAACGCCTATATTCTAGTAATATTCAAGCATTTACCTTAATTTTGCAACAAATTGGAAGTCTCTAGCACAATATTTCGATTTATGGTGAATTTATGAAAAAAATAACATTTTCTTTACGTCCGCGCGGTAACTCTTCCGAAAAAAATCATACGTGCGATTGTGGTAATGTTTGCACCATTTTAAATTAGCCGTTTTACATAACGTTTTAAATATATGAAAATGTGCGCAATTTCATGTATAATACAACAATAATAGTGAAGGTTGTAGCTATTCTCATTTTCGAAATATTTGCATATAAATCACGATAAATAGAAAAAAAACCACGTTCGGTCAAATTTGACTCTACCGAAATGGTCGAAAAACGCAATTGTAAGATAAAACTCTTACAGTCTAGTAATATTCAGTCATTTATCTTCATCGTGAAACAAATTCGAAGTCTCTAGCACAATATTTAAATTTATGGTGAATTTTTAAAAAAAAACTTTCCTTCCCTCCGCGCGCGGATTCTCCGCCACAAATCTCCGAAATGCGTAAGTCCCATTCTCGGAATATTTGCTCCGTTTCATATTAGGCATTTCATAGAGTTTTATATATGAAAATGTGCGCAATTTCATGTAAAATAAAACGAAAAATATTTGAAAGTTGTAGCTTTTCTTATTTCCGAAATAATTGCATATAAAAAAATATATATATAAAAAATTCGACATTCGGTCAACTTTAGCTCGTCAGATATGGTCGAAAACTGCATTTGTAAGCTAATATTCTTACAGTATAGTAATATTCAATCATTTGTCTTAATTCTGAAACATATTGGAAGTCTCTAGGACAATATTTTAGATTTATGGTGAATTTTTTGAAAAAAATATGTGTTTACGTAAGCGCGTTACGAATTCATGCATTATTTTGTGATAATATTTTTCTCTGTGTTGCTTTTATCGTTTTTACAATGTGTTATATCAAATTGATCGCAATTTAGTGCATATTACAACGAAAAAAAAAGTAACTTGTTACCTTCAACCGTTTTGCGCACAGCGCGATTTGAATACAATTATATATGAAATTTCGTTTTTGCGCTATCATATATCGCATTATTTATATATGATAATGATAATTTTTTTCATTTCTGATGGTTGCATACTAAACTTCAAGCAATGACAAAAAAAAGGAGCCAAAAATGAACTCTTAATCTTGAAAACTAAGCGCGCTGTGATTTTTTGAAAAAAATATTTTTTCCGCTTACGCGCTCACTCTCAAACCCCTCCGGCATACGGGAGTCATTTTTTTATTTACCGCTCCGGCGTTTAAGGGTTAACAGGATAGCCGTAGATTATGAACTTAAAATGTACTAGTGAGTTAACGATACCTAGCCCTTCCTTGCCTATTTCTGCATATTTACTTTCAGAGGGCTTTAGTTTACGTGAATAAAAAAACTATCGGGAAGAACTGTTTATCATATTGCTGAAGTAGTACCCCTCTTACCCCTTGGTCTGAGGCGTCTTTTGCAATAAAAAAAAATTCCTTATTTAAATCAGGGATTTTTTAATTAAGTTAGGTGAGCTGCATTATTCCAATTTTAAGATATCGAACGCCTGTTGATGCTTTTCAGACCATAATAAATCTACGCCCTTCTTCGTAAGATCTGTTAAAGGAGCTGTCATGATTGAAGAGTTACATATTTACATACGATTGTAATACCCACTACAGCGCAAAAGTGCTGTATCCCCCTTACGTTAATAGGTACCGGAAACTTATGAATAGCCGACACCTTACCATGGACTACTTTAAGACCTTGACTAGACACAATAAAATCTAAATAAACATGTTCGGTTTTTTAAAACTCATATTAGATATTTTACTCTGAGATTATTTGTCTTAGTCTCTGTAGCACTAGCTCTAGTTTATGTGAATGTACTTCTAAGGTATTAGAAAAGATTACAAGACCAACCATATAGGCATGTAGGGTATCCCCTAAAAGTCTCTAAACACTATATTGTAATTGGGGCACAATGTAAGCCGGAGGCATACGTAAAAATTGATAATGTCCCCTGACTGTGCTGAAAACGGTGTATGAGGTACAATCACTTAGGTAATGGTATCTGGTGAAAGCCTTTAAGTAAGTCCAAGTTGGTGAAAAATTTATTCTGACCTAACAAAGATAAGACATCATCAGTACATGACACTGGAAAACGATCGGGAATTGTTTTCTCGTTTAAGCGACAGAAATCTACGCAGATATGCCAAGTCCGATCTCTTTTTTGGCATGACGTTTGAGGGAAAAATTATATGGGCTATTTGATTTCCTAATGACCCCTATTACTAACATTTTTTCAACTTCGTCATTTATCTCTATTTTGAAATTTCATTGGGACCGTATTTTGTGTTTAATGACATCCGATTCCCCAGAGATCACTCGCTTGTGGAGAAACATCCTGGTATTCAGATAAAAGATAAAAAAAAATTCTGCTGAATCACCTCTGCTTGAATGACTTTACGGATATTACTTTAGATAGAGTAATTTTAAAAAAAAAAAAAAAAAACAAAAAAAAAAAAAAAAAAAAAATACCCAAAAAAAAAAAAAAAAAAAAAAAAAAAAAAAAAAACCAAAAAAAAAAAAAAAAAAAAAAAAAAAAATTTTTCCCCCCTTTTTTTTTTTCCCCAATCCCCCAAAAAAAAAAAAAAAAAAAAAAAACTTAAAACCCAAAAAGAGAGATTCATCTACGACTGGTTGGGGCGTGATTAAAAATTAGCAACAATAAAAAATGCGATATTTATAGTATAGGTTTTGTGGATTACTAGATTAACTTGTTGCTGTGAGTCAACCGTGTTATCGCGCTTTGTTCGCGGAAATAGTTATATTTCAGGAGTTAGGAAGGATTAAAATTTCAGATCCCAGCAAAGTCTTTTTACACACACTAAGGCATTTGAGGGTGCATGCGTCTCGAGATTTTGCGTGCAAATGCGACTGCGGTTGTGGGAGAACTCTGTTGGGTCGTTGAACAATATCATGATTTATGAGACAAATGATTGGTTCCTCTATATAAGTTATTATTTGATTAACTGTCTCTTTTTGTTCAAAACGGATTTTAATATGTTAGAAGGTTTATAGAATTTCCTTTGATAAACACGCCTTATTTGGCAGGATGTAAGATAATGTTTTTTATAACTATAGAGATATCTGGAAGCGCTCGCTTATTGCATTAAAATTACGAGAACCTGCTCTGATTACTTGATATGGTCGTGTGATTCATAGGAAAATTCCTTTTTAATTCAAAAAGGTATTGGCATGAATGATCCAATATCGCTTTTCCCCGCTCTGCTAGAGTCGCTTATTGTGTGGAATGTGCTATGCTTTGAACACTCGGCAGATTTAACTGACCCTGACCGTGACACATAACCAAGTTTGCTTATGCACGATTTGCATGTTTCTGATTTTTAGGGATACTGTTTACCTATTTCTTTTTATAATAATTAGGATTCTTCTCTTTATTACCATCGGCAACGTATTGTGTGTTTTTAGCATTCTGTTGTTGGTTACGTATAAAGCAACAAACGTAAGAATGACTTGAACTATAAAGAATTGAGCGATTACTATTAAAACAAGTTATCTATTGCGTTATTATGAACTATATGTACTTGCTGTGGTTTTACTTTCATTCTTTGCTAGAATTTGAAATAGTGAGAGATCCAGGTCAGCGCATTTCGACATTTTTTTGTTAATTTGTTTATATGAATGTTAAGTATGTTAACCTAATGAAAGTGTTTATAGACATGTTATTCCTTGCAATCCAGCCGTATTTTTTAAAGTTCAGTCATTGAGATTTGATTTTTTACGCATAGCTAAAGGCTGAAACTGCGATCGGGACTTTGCAAAGGAGCTTTTATTGTCATGACCCGAAATAGTGTTACCTCTAATTTATCCAGATTTATGCGGGTGTTCCACTTGTTTTCGTGTGTTTTCTTATCACTACGGTGCCTAACTACCCTATCCATGCATCTGTATAAATTCAGACGTCCACTGCGTAAACGCATATTCACTGTTTAATATGATTTGTTACGTAAAGAATTAATAATCACCCAAAATGATAAAATTAACACAGTATATGATTATGATATTTCAGTAGAACTTCTGGAAACAGAAACTCAAAGATAAAAACTTGCAGTAGCGAAATCCCAATGATGTAGATAATTTCTATAAAAAAGTAAGATTAAGAATGTCTCGTAACTTCAGCCAAAGGAATAACGAAAATTTGACC
Source organism: Macrobrachium nipponense (assembly GCF_015104395.2). Taxonomy (NCBI): domain Eukaryota; kingdom Metazoa; phylum Arthropoda; class Malacostraca; order Decapoda; family Palaemonidae; genus Macrobrachium; species Macrobrachium nipponense. The sequence continues at coordinate 19,404,035 of NC_061098.1, read as the reverse complement.
TGCAAAGGAAAACTCAGTTACTCCAAATGAATAAAAAAGGTTGTACTTAGCTTGATTTTGTGTGAAGTCACGGTGTTCCGATAACAACACACGGCCTTGGCCCTCCTTCTCTGTTTAGCGGATGACCTGGTTTTTGGCTTGAGTTTCCCCCGTGCGTGTTGTTTGGATGATTCGAGTCCTTGAAGATCCGATGCCGCAGACGCGTTCGGTTTGTTTCTTGAAGTGCTGGAAACGCTCAATAAACGATGTTTTCTTGGATGATTCTAATGAGAGACGAAGCTTGCGTTGCCGTAGGAAGAAGACACGTCGGGTTTGTTTCTTGAAGTTATGCACTGCTGAAATCGCTCACTAAACAATGATACTAAGTTGCTTGAAGAATCTGTTGCTTTCGTTGTCGTTGACTTCTGATATGATACATTATTCGTTATTCTTCGGAAGACGTTGAATAGTTCTTGTTGTTTTCTGAAGTCGCTCACTAAACGATGATACTAAGTTGCTTGAAGAATCTGTTGCTTTCGTCGTCGTTGACTTCTGTTATGATACATTATTTGTTATTCTTCGGAAGACATTGAAGAGTTCTTCTTAGACGCTGCCACCAGTGAAAGGGCTGTTGCCTTGTATAATAAGGCGCCCTATGAGGTTATGTTAGACTTGCGATAATCTTACGCTAAGGCGGTTGGTTATGCACTTCCATACTCATTGGAGTGTCTTGGGTTTTGTTGATAACTTACGAAGTCGGTATCTTCTTTGGTTATGACGACGATGTGTTAAACTCATGATGATATCTTCTTTCTGATGTGAGGTTCTAGTAGAAAACACGAAGTATAAAAAATAGTTCTATTCTCTGAGATTACATGATGAAGATCAGATAGGATTGTACAGGTCTTCTAATGACGATGGCTTGATCGCTTCTGCCAATGATGATGGCTAATTTAACTCTGGCTACCATCTCGGTTACAAATCATAAAGGAAGCAGACAGTAGCTCGAACATATGAACATACATACAGATGAGACACATTACAAATCACGTAGGCCGTTTGAATTATAGGTCGCAGTAGTTGTCTCAAGCAGGAAGCTTGGACTAATGTTTTCAAAACAAATGAAGGGCCACAGGTGACAGCATGTCATCTTAGCCTACTTTATTGTATACGTCATTTTAGCATACTTTATCGTCTCTGGTCTGATCACATTCCTGCAAGCAATCTGGTTCACCTCTTTAGTTTTAGTTTTTTATATATATGGAATAACATTCCATATTTTTATTATGTAATCATTCTATATATATATATATATATATATATATATATATATATATATATATATATATATACAAGTAATCTGAGCTAAGCTTTGCTCTCTATAATTTTGTAAATGCATGTAACTCAGAACTCTACTTCCCCTCCTAGAATCAGGTTCTCTTAACCACCTTCTTGCTTCTACTCAAGAGAATGTAGTTTCGCAATATATTGTTACCTGTTATCATCATGAGTTTGAAACATCTCCGCCTTTATACCCAAAACCGAAGATACTGACTTAGAAATTATCGTCGCAATCTCCGACGAGGATGGGAAGTATACAACACTATACTTGCGTATGACATCGCAGGTCTAAATTACCTCACAGTGCGCCTCGTTATACAGGCCTAGATACATATATATATATATATATTATATATATATATCATATATATATGTATATATATATATATATATATATATATATATATATATATATAGTATATATATAGATATACTATATATATATATATATATATATATATATATTATATATATATAGTATATATATATATATATATATATGTATGGATATATATATATATATATATATATATATATATATACATATATGTAGTGCTAGGCCTTGTATAACGAGGCGCACTGTGAGGTAATTTAGACCTGCGATGTCATACGCAAGTATCGTGTTGTTTACTTCCCATCCTCGTCGGAGATTGCGACGATAATTTCTAAGTCAGTATCTTCTTTGGGTATAAAGGCGGAGATGTTTCAAACTCATGATGATAACAATAACAATATATTTGCGAAACTACATCTCTTGAGTAGAAGCAAGAAGGTGGTTAAGAGAAACTGATTCTAGGAGGGGAAGTAGAGTTCTGAGTTACAATGCATTTACAAAATTGTAGGAGAGCAAAGCTTAGCTCAGCATACCAACATACAGACAGACGAACATGTGAGAGGAAGTCACGTAGACGTCTGTGGGTTATAGGTCAATAGGTTCTCAGGCGAAAGCACTCTGACCTGTTTGACACAACAATGGATTTGATTATCACAGGCAAATGCAAACCAGGGCGTCACTGATTCAACACGCCAAGGCTTAGCTTGCATTCTGTTTATCAATCTTTATCACACTCCTTGTTATCTCAACAGTGACCCCTTGGGTCATTAGCTTATTTGTATATGGAATATATATTTTCAAATGTAACCCTTACATTAATTGCTCGGTCGGCTACAAAATCAAACACTGAACATTAAAGTTTAACTTGTATATGACTCATAGGAGTGTGATAGAGAAATTAATGTGAAAATATAGTTAACCCATAGTTACCAGCAAGTGGTTAAGGTATGATATGCAACTGATTATATGTAAAAAAAATCAGATATATAGAAATACTCATAAGTAATGAATAATACATGGAAGATACAGATCCACGTACAAGATAAATGCATATGATATCATACTAATATTAAAGATAACATGTCATACATAATGATAGTTATATACTGTTAGTCATGAGAATACATATTCAACAGAAAGTACTGCCGTATGTCTGATGATTGCATGACACAAGAATTACATTCTAAAAATCATATATGGTTAATACGTAAATGGTACCAAAAATGTGATAAGATAAAAGGTAATTGATTAAGAATAGGTGCTACCTGATTAGCATATACATGCATATAATGATTCAAGTAAGATAATAGGTAACTGATTAAGAATAGTTGCTACCTGATTAATATAAAAATAGATTCAGATAAGTGTGCACATCATATAGATTCCTAGTGCGTACACGCATAGACATATTGATTCATTGTAGAACTTCAATAGATTATATTAGGTGCGCTACCAGATATATTGAATGATAAATGATAATTAAGCTTCTAATACTTTACATGTGGAATGCAATGTCACAGAGGTTCCTGTTACACATTTAGCTAGCGTTCAAACCGCTTTTCACACAAAACACAATTCCAAACAACTTCCCCCCGAGTCAAATGAAACGGCCAGTTTCAAGTGGCTCTAAAGTCAAATGCCTTAAGGGCTAATGGGTAAGTGTCAGGGCGGTGTGTGACGTTCTGTTGATGATCCATTCTTGTTTGCCTCAACCTACGCCAAGCAAATATGTTAGCGGTGACCAGAACCACCACCAACACGCATGTCACAGCCAGCAGTGTGTAAAACCGTAGATCCTCTTGACATGGTAAGCCCTTGAAGTGCGGTCCATACCAGACAGTTTTGATAGTTGATGGGCCACTTTCGCGTTGTATGGAAGGGGTAAAGCTGGGATGATGGTAACTCAACCAAGAAAAATTTGCGAAGTAAGCTCGTTCCCTTATGATGGTGCTTACTCCACGGACTGTGTAGTTGGACGTCACTCCACTGCAGCCGTCCGCAGCGACGAACATCCGTAAAGAGGCCGTTGATCCGTCCAGGCAAGCAACGTGAAACCCTGCTCTGTCGTATCGTATCCACGATCCGTTATTCAGCCTGTAAGCGAACTTATACTCGTCAAAAGGGTAAAGTTGTTTCAGACATCGTTCACGTGTATGAGAGAGAGAGCCGTTTAGCACTAGACCTAACTCGCATGAATCCCCTGATATATTGTGGAATTCAAAGGAGTCAGCTGTACAAACTTTATTACCCATGGTATCTGAACGGTGAGTGAACCTATCCAGGTCTCTGATAACCGTAAATGTTTCCTTATTAGGGGAAATCAATACGTATCCCGTCAGATTAGATATTACTGGTAATGAGCTATTCGTCATGAAAGTAGGAAACGGTGCAATTTTGTAAGATTGCCAGGCATCAGAAGAATTAAAAGGAATGTTAATCATGATCCTGTAATTCTCAACACTTACTGATATTAAGCTATAATAAAATTCTATCTTATGTGCATCTAACAAAGGAATATAACCAAGTTTCTCTTGACCATTCTCTAAAGTTAATGTTAAATCTTTGATAGGCAAAAGATGTGGTGAAAGAACACCCTTTGTAGCTAGCATGATAGCTTCCACAGTCTTTTGATTTTTCAATAAAATGTGAAATTTTTGTACGGATATGGTCTACCTTAGAACTGTAATATGCTAATGTTGCCAGCAGGTGTTGCACATCCATCATCTGATTGATATTACTAGAATGTTCGTTCACCAATGTCATAAGTTGATTGATTGATGATAATTGTTTATGAAGTTCGAAAAACTCATTCATTTTCATGTTGCAAAAATTCAGTTCTCCTATTCTGATCATTAATCTTAAGACGATTTGAAATTCCCAAACCTAAACTTGCAACAGACCTGAAGACGTTGAGCGCCACAAATATAAACGGGTTACGTCTTTCTAGGCTACTGTGTCTCACGGTCCACATAAGCAGATCACGAGCCAAACATTCTGCTTCAGTAGTTTTGTTTTGCAAGTCGAATGACAACATCTCTGCGACACTTAAAGTTTGTGCTAGTGAAATCTCTGGACTAAAAGGAAAATGACGATGGTGTAATTGATTCAATGATTCGGCAAACCGCGATAAGTCGCTTTTTAGGTTAATGACATCATCTTCTGGCAGGAAAATCAACTTCTATAACTATATTGCTCTATAATGAAAATGTCCTCTGTTCTTTCGATGATAGAGCCATGTGTAAAATGTATATTTTTTGTTTTAGCACTCTTCCCACACAACAAGAATGTCTGAACAAACAGTACCAATCCGAACAATATAAGCTTCATGTTGGAACCTGCAATTAATGAGATATATGTAGTTACTCGTGTTTGAATTAACTACTTTTTTATAAACAAAACAGATAAAATATTTTCATACAAATGTTATATATACATACTTTTATCATGCAAGTTTCATATATACTATTTATTAGGTATGTTTCATATATATAACCATACATAAATTCTTATCTTTTTTTTTTTCTTTTCTTTTCTTTCCTTCTACCCTCTTTCCCTTCAACTGCGAACATGAGCCAAACGGTATTGTTCTCACGTCAGTAGGTTGGGATATGTTTTGAACTTTTAGTCTGTTGGCAGTTAATATTTCTAAAATGCTAAACGGGCCTTCAAACTTAGGTGTTAGCTTGTAGTTCAAACCCTTGCGTACATATACTTGTATATATATTTGATCGCCTACTGTATATGAGTTAGTTGGCTAAGATATTTTATCATGATTTCTTTTCATTATGATTTGTGATTCTTCTAAATTCTTACGAAGTATATTATATCGGCTTACTCTTGCTTCCATAACATCCTGTAGGTATGTTGATAAATGGGTTGTAGGTGTAAATACATGGAAAGGTGTCCTAGCTGGGGTACAGTACAATGCCTCGTGCGGCGACATTTTGATAGATACATGATATGAATGGTTAAAAGTACTTAGAACCGCTGGTATGGCAATATCCCAGTTGGGATCCATTCCCCCAAGTGTAACTCGTAGGACATTTAACACCTTCCTATTTACCCTCTCAACTAATCCATTAGACTCTGAGTGATAAATCATGGTAATTGATTTTATTAATGCAAAGGAATTCACACAACGAGTTAAGGAATGATAATTGAATTCTCCACACAAGTCAGAGATTATCCTGTGTGGAATCCCATGTTTACAAATGTAGCACTCGTAAAATTTTCCTAGCGCATTCAATTGCGGTTATAGTTTTTAGTGCTATCATTGTGTATATCGAGTCAAGGCATCTATTAACACTAAGAGGTGCTTATTTCCTCGGTCAGACTCGTAAAGCCCTGTTAATAAATCTAAGTGTACTCTTCCAAAGGGTTGGTTGGGCACGGGATAGGCCGCCAAGCAGACAGGTGTCTTAGTGTGCCCTTTGTTTTCATGACAAATGTGACAATTAGCTATGTGTTTTTTTATATCTATAAGCATCGTAGGCCAATAAAATAGTGATTTGGCTTTCTGTGACATGATAGAGAACCCTGCCAATTATGACCATGTAATGGATTGGAAGCAACCAGTTTAGACGATTGGTATAAGCGAGATTGGAACCACTACCTGGTCGTTAGTCAAATGCGGGGTGCTGCGGGTTTTCCTTGTCACAGACCTACACAGAATGTTATCCTTAATTATATAATTCTGCTGCATATACTTCACATATTCCTTTTCTTTAGGACTGCCATTCAAAGCATCTATTATTTTCTTTAACTGCTGATCCTTTCTTTGTTCAGTCTGTACTAGTTCAGCGCTCCAACCCGGGCTTCCTGTTCAGATACAGTTTTAATAATAGGCACAGATGTTGATATATCTACTAGTTCAGCTAATGGCTCCATACAAGATGGCACAGGGTTGCGTGTTAGTGCGGTCAGCAATGATATTGCTTTCCCCAGGTAGATATCCTATCCTTGCGCCAAAGTCTTGAATGATCATATGCCACGAGTTCTTTGGGACTGTGACTAAAGCCCTTTGAAGAAGTCGGTGAGGGGCTTATGTCAGTAAGAAAACCGTGACAGGATAGCGGTATATTATGAACTTAAAATGTACTAGTGAGTTAACAATAGCTAGCCCTTCCTGGTCTATTACTGCATATTTACTTTCAGAAGGTCTCAGTTTACGTGAATAAAAAGCTATTGGGAAGAACTGTTTGTCATATTGCTGAAGCAGTACCCCTCCTACCCCTTGGTCTGAGGCGTCAGTTGCAATAAAGAATTCCTTACTGAAGTCAGGGAATTTTAAGATAGGTGAACTGCATAATTCCTCTTTCAAGGTATCGAATGCCTGTTGATGCTTTTCAGACCATATAAAATCTACGCCCTTCTTCGTAAGATCGGTTAGAGGAGCGGCTATAATTGAGTAATTGCGTATAAAACGCTGGTAATACCCACTACAGCCTAAAAATTGCTGTATCCCCTTGACGTTAGTAGGTATCGGAAAGTTACGGATAGCCGACACCTTATCCTGGACTACCCTAAGACCTTGACTAGACACCGTAAAACCTAAATAGACTAGTTCTGTTTTGAAAAATTCACACTTAGTTATCTTTACTCTTAAATTATGTTGCCTTAGTCTCTGTAGCACTAGCTCTAGTTTACGTAAATGTTCTTCTAAGGTATTAGAAAAGATTACTAGGTCGTCCATATAGGCATGTAGGGTATCCCCTGACAAGTCTCCGAACACTATATTAATCATTCTGGTGAAAGTAATTGGGGCGCAACGTAAACCAAAAGGCATACATAAAAATTCATAATGTCCACTGGCTGTGCCGAAGGCGGTGTATGGGATACTCTCTTTTTCTAAAGGTATCTGGTGAAAGCCTTTAAGTAAGTCCAAACTGGTGAAATATTTGTTCTGTCCTAACAAGGATGAAATATCGTCAGTACATGGCACTGGGAATCGATCGGGAATGGTTTCCTCATTTAAGCGACGAAAATCTACGCAAATACGCCAAGTTCGATCTTTTTTCGGTACGACGATTAAGGGGAAATTATAAGGGCTGTTCGATTTCCTAATGACTCCTTCTAACATTTTACCTACTTCATCATTGATCTCATTCTGGAATTTCATAGGGAGTCGTTCAAAGGTACGTAAATGACTTTATGCTTGTCTTTTAGCCGTATTTGGTGTTCAATCCCATCCGTTTTTCCCAAAGATCCCTCGGTAGTGGAGAAAACATCATGATATTTAGTTAAAAGATCAAAAAATTTCTGCTGAATCTCCTCTTCTTGAATGTCTTTATTGATTTTACTTTTGATAGATTGTAAGAGGGATTCATCCACAACTGATTGAGCGTGATTAATTTCAGCAACAGTAAGAATGCGATACTTATAAACTTCCACATCCACGATGTGTTGATTTTTGTGGATCACTAGATTGGTATTCAAATGGTTACAGACTTCAATGTTAACTTGTTGCTATGAATCAACAGTGTATAGTGCTTGTGTTATGGACAGCCCGTTAATTTTCAGAGTGTCAGAAAGGATTAACATTTCAGATCCCGGCAAAGTCTTCTTTACACGCACTAATATATTCGAAGGTACATTCGGCTCAAGAGTTTGCGTACAATCTGCTATAACGGGTGTGCGAGAATTCTGTTGGGTCGCTTGAACAATCTCATGATTCATGAGACAAGTGATTGGTTCCTCAATGTACATTACTGTTAGATTGTTTGTCTCTTTTTTGTCCAAAACTGATTTTAAGGTGTTAGAAGATTTTTAGAATTTTCCTTTGATACACACGCCGTGTTTGGCAGGGGCTAAGGTAATGTTTTGAATACCCATAGACAGGTATCTTATAATTAGAGATGGATACATATCAATGTTTTGTACAACTTTAAAGGTATCGGTAAACATGCGCTTACCCACCTTGTACTGAATCTGAGTTACGCCTACTGCACTTAATTCATTATTACCAATACCCGAAAGTTGTACTCTGGACTTTTCAATAGGGAAGTTCGAAAACAACATGTGATGAGTCCGCAAATCCATGATATTACGTGGACTACTGGAATCAAAAAACAGTGTGAAGGGCCGGTGCTCTAAATTTACGGCATGCAATGTAGGACGTAATTCATCTTTACTGATAATAGCATGTATACGGTGAAAGTCTACAGGAACCTGCACTGGTTTTTTTGGATTCGGTCGTGTGGTTCATAGGAAAATTCTGGGTCTCGCATAGATCTTGTAGGTGATTAAATTTGTTATTTAATTCAAAAGATGTTGATACGAATGACCCAACATCACTCTCCCGCGCTGGAGTTAATTACGTGGTATTTGGCTTTCTTTGCACATTCAGAAAATTTGACTGACTCTGTGAGTTTTGGTTAGACGACCCGGGAACAGAATTTCCTGAAGCACGATTTGTTTGTTTCTGATTTTGAGCAGAGTTACTGTCTAGCTGTTTCTTTTTATAGTAATGAGGATTCTTCTTCTTATTATCATTGGCAACATTTTGTGTATTTTTAGCATTTTGTTGCTGTTGGTTACGTGAGAAGTAACGATTGTAAGGGTGACTGGAGCTGTTATGAATTGAACAATAACGCGTTCGGCAGTCTCCAATCATATGCCCTGCGTGCTTACAATTAAAACAAGTTACCCCTGCTGCTTTATTATTGACTATATTTACTTGCTGTGGTTTACTTTCATTCTTTGCAAAAACTTGAGTAAGCAAGGGGTCCAGATCTGTGCACTTAGACATATGTTTCTTAATTTGTTTATATATGTCTAGCTCTGTACTGTCAGGCGATAGCTTCTTGTCAAAACAGCGTACCAAGGCTTCCGGCAACATAACTGTCAAACAGGTTAAATATGTGAGCCTGATAAAATCTTTCACAGCCATGTTCCTTCCCGTAACCCAAGTGGAAGTAAGCAAACTATCCTGATATTCATTCAGCCGGTTAGCAATTAGTGCCGCCCTCTCTACAACGTTAAGTTGAGTCATAGAGGCCAGATTAATGATGTTCCTCAAAGCTAAAACCACATCCAAGGCTTCTTCACCGCCATATATGGCTAGTAATCTAATTTTAAATTCATCCCATATATCCGCCTCTTGGAAAGAGAGTCCTCTCAGGTACGAACCTGCATTTCCTTTAGCAAAGTCAATGAAACTTTTAACTTCCTGTAATTGTAAGGATGGGTCAGTGCTGCATTTTGTTTTTAAATGAGCATCCACTGACGAGATCCAAGATTCGACGCCTTGAGGCAAGAACCCTTTGACCCGGCCTTGAAAGGGAGCAATTGCAGACCTAGCACTGACTAAGGTTACTACTGGGTTACTGGGTGCAGAGTTGGCCATCGTGACTTTTGTTTTTTTTTTCTTATTACTACGATTCCTAGCGATCCTATTGAAATATCTATATGAATACACTCACCCTGCTAACGCATATGCAATATAAGATAAGAAAAAATGTGTTACAGATAATAACAGAGTCCCCCAAAATGATAAGATTAAAAACAGATAATATGATAAAGATATTTCCGGAGAACTTCTGGAAGAAAAAAAAATTACCAACAAAGATAAAAAGGCCTGCTGGTCGAGTATCCAAAGTTGAAGATAGATTCCTGCAAGAAAGGAAGATTAAGAATAACGTATAACTCACCCCCAGGAATAATGGACAATCGATCTTGTGTATGGAGAACACTCAAAGTCACACAACAGAATGAATAAAGAATTGTACTTAGCTTCGGTATATAAGAGGAAGATCTTGCTGTTTAGGTGACGTCACGGCCTTGGCTCTGATGTCGCTGTTCTGTGGTGACCCGAATTCTCAGTTCGCGTTCTGCTCATGCGGTGTTTGTTTGTTGAATTATTCGCTTCCCGTTGCTTTGTCCATGGTGATCCAATGCTGCAGACACGTCCGGTTCGTTTCTTGAAGTGCTTGAGATGCTCAATAAACCATGATACACCCTCTCGAATAATTATTAATGAAAGACATTTCTTATGCTGCCATAAGAGACTCTAAGTTGCTTGAAGATTCTCTTGCCTTCGTTGACTTCTGATATGTTACATTTCGTTAGTCTTCGGATGATGTGGAATAGTCTGAGTCCAAGCTGCCACCAATGTAGTGCTAGGCCTTGTATAACAAGGCACACTGCGAGGTTATTTAGACCTGCGATGTTATACGCTAGTATCATGTTGTATCTTCCCATCCTCGTCGGAGATTGCGACGATAATTTCTAAGTCAGTATCTTCTTTGGGTATAAAGGCGGAGATGTTTCAAACTCATGATGATAACAGTAACAATATATTTGCGAAACTACATCTCTTGAGTAGAAGCAAGAAGGTGGTTAAGAGAATCTGATTCTAGGAGGGGAAGTAGAGTTCTGAGTTACAATGCATTTACAAAATTATAGGAGAGCAAAGCTTAGCTCAGCAAACTAACATACAGACAGACGAACACGTGAGAGGAAGTCACGTAGACGTCTGTGGGTTATAGGTCAATAAGTTCTCAGGCGAAAGCACTGTGACCTGTTTGACACAACAATGGATTTGATTATCACAGGCAAATGCAAACCAGGGCGTCGCTCATTCAACACGCCAAGGCTTAGCTTGCATTCTGTTTATCAATCTTTATCACACTCCTTGCTATCTCAACAGTGACCCCTTGGGTCATTAGCTTATTTGTATATGGAATATATATTTTCAAATGTAACCCTTACATATATATATATATATATATATATATATATATATATATATATATATATATATATATATATATTCGTATGTTGTATGACTTTATTAATATTTGTGAATACTGATAAGACAAAGTAACCTATTGGCATTACGCTTAAAGTATATTCACTGATTACAACCCCCTTTTTTATTATTGATAAGCATCCTCAGGAAAATGCGTTTTGCCGTAATGTCTTCAAAATTATAATTTGGGAGAAAATCCTGTCTCCTACAAGGCAGAGAGAGACACTCGTGATGTCCGCATCTCTGAGGAAGCAGCACATCGCCCAGATGTGGGCACCAGTCACCACATCACTATTAAATAAAATAACGCTATCAATAACATTTATTGAATAAGTAATTAAACTATTCTTCTTTTCTTTTAGATACTTTTTTCTTATGTATTGACAACACAAACACGTCCGCAGCCTCATCTAAGCCTAGATATGCATTAAAAATCAGGTTCTGTGTTTCCTTTTATAATGGCCAGTTACAATAATAATTATAATATGAAAAATATATCTAAATTACAAAACTATATCAGTCAGAGAGAGAGAGAGAGAGAGAGAGAGAGATGAGAGGAGAGACGAGAGAGAGAGAGAGAGAGAGAGAGAGAGAGAGAGAGAAGTGTACACAAACAGAACTGTATTAAATTTCATGCTTGCGATCAATGTTAAGGGCTTGTGATCCGATTTTTGGACCTGTGATCAGTTCTCAGTGTTACCATTCACCTAAACTTTTACACAGCGTACCTTAAGGAGGGAGGAAACTTATTGGCAAAAGGCCATTCAATTGTACATTCGCATTAATTGCTTCTAAAGTACCCTTCGTTTCAATAGCTGCATGTGTGCTACAAGTGCGTTTTCAAGGGTTATTTATTTATTCAATAAAAACTAAAGCAAAAATATTAAACAAAAGTACAAATAAAATAACAGTAATAAAAATAAAAATAATGATAAAAACAAAAAGAAAAATAATAAAAATATAAATAAAATTACTAAAAAATAATAATGATAATTCAAAATGAAGTAATGAAAATAAAAATAAGAATAATAAAGCAATAACAACAATGAATAAATAAAAATAATAAAACTAAAAATACAATAATAATAATAAATAAAATAATATCAAAAATAAAAAAGAAAAAATAAAAAACATGAAGGAAAATAATGTAAATGAACAAAATCCAAAAGAAAAAGTAATAATAAAAATAACAAATTATAATAATAGAAATAATAATAAAGTAATAAAATAATAATAATAAAAATAAAATAATTATAAAAAATAAAAATAAAAAGTAATAATAAAAATAACAAAATTATAATAATAGAAATAAAAAGATAGATAAGAATAATAAAATAAAACTAAAATATGAATGAAAATAAAATAAAATAATAACAATAAAATGAAAAATAATAAAGATGAAATAAAAATAATAGAAATAAAATAAGAATAATAATAAAATAATAATATAATAATAATAATAATAATAATAATAATATAATATAATAATAATAATAATAATAATAATAATAATAATAATAATAATAATAAAATTAAGAAAATTAAAATAAGAATAATAAAAATCAAATAAATATAATAAAAGATAAAAATTACAAATAATAATAATGACAAAATGAAAACTTAAAATAAAATAAAAAGAACAAAAAAATAAAAGAACAACAAATAAAAGAAATAATATAATAACATAATAATCAACTCACCAAAATGAAAATGAAAATAATATAAATAAAAATAAAATCAATAAAAGTACCAAATAATAAAAACAATTATAAATAAAGGAAATAGAAATTAGAAATAATAAAATAAGATAACAAAATAATAATCACCAAATGAAAAGAAAATAATATAAATATAAATAAAATCAATAAAAGTACAAATAATAAAAACAATTATAAATTTTCTAAAATAATAATAATAAAAGCAAAAATAATAAAAATATAAATAAAAAGAATGAAAATAGCAATAAAAATAATAGAAATAGAAATAATAAAAATGAAAAGATAAATAATAAAGACCAAAACATAATAAAAAGGAAAATTATAAAAGTAAAAAAATTTAATTTAAAATAAAAATTAAATTTAAAACTAAGAATAAAAAAATTATGTAAAAATAACAAGCAAAAATAATAAAAAATATAATAAAAAGAATGAACAATAGCAATAAAAATATAGAACATAGAATAACAAAAATGAAATATAAAATAATAACGGACCAACAACATAAATAAAAAGGAAAATTATAAAAGTAACAAGGTAATTAAAATCAAAATTAATTAAAAACTAAGAAAAAAAAATATGTTAAAAATAAAAATAAAAAACGATTAAAAAAATAAAAATCAAATAAACGAATAAAATAAAAATACACATAAAGTGATAATAAACATTAAGTGATTGAAAATATTAATAATAAATAATAAAAATACACAGAACAAAAATAAAAAATAAAAGTAATTAAAATAAGATACGAAAATAAAAACGATAAATAAAATTAAATTGATATCAAAATAAAATAAAATGAAAAAATCTTAAATTTTAAGAAATAAAAAAAGAAAATAAAAGAATGGGAAACAAAAATAACCAATATAAAAATATAAATAATGGAATCATAACTAAAAAGTTTAAAAATAAAATAAATTAAGAATTAAAATGTAATAGAAAAAATAAGAAAATAAAAAAGATAAAATTATAATTATTGATATCAAAATAAAAATATGACAAAAAAATCTAAATTTTAAGAAATTAAAAAAAGAATAAAAGTAATGAAACACTAACAATATAAATATAAATAATGGAATCATAAATAAAAGTAATAATAATATGAATAAAATGTAATAGAAAAAATAAGAATAGAATATTAGAAATATAAATAAAATCAAAAATGAAAATAAAAATAAAAAAGTGGTGTGGGGCTACGAAAGCTTAGTCTAAGTCATAAGTCACCATAGATTATGAAAGGTAGCAATAATGACTGGTGTCGAATAATTTCGAGGTGAACCTCTTACCGGACATTTCCCAACTGCTTCTTTCTCATCTTCTTCGGATGGGTTCTACTGCTGTTGGAATTCACACATACGTTATTGGGCTGGGGGGTTAGGCGTTAAAATGTCTTGGAAGCAGTCTTCAAAAGCTAGAGAGAGAGAGAGAGAGAGAGAGGAGAGAGAGAGAGAGAGAGAGAGAGAGAGAGAGAGAGAGAGAGAGAGAGCGAGAGAGAGAGAGAGAGAGATGAGGAGAGAGAGTGGTGAGATCTAAACGAGATGAGGATGAGAGAGAGAGAGAGAGAGAGAGAGAGAGTAAACAAATCTTTAACACACTAGTCTCTCCTTCAAGTACGTTTTCTAATTTGAATATTCGTTAGAGAAAATAAAACGGAATAGTGATGCTAGGATAAACTATAATATATCTGTGTGCTATTTCAATAACCGAGTTCCGTTACATCACAGCTGCCAATTCTTCATCATTACCTGCTGTAATTGTTCCTATCAACTTTGGAAAGTGTCCTCAGCAGGAATTATTGGATGGTCATCAATGCAGTTATAGGCTTATAGTTTTGTTCGTTTAAAACTATGTCCTCGTAAAATTGGACTTTCAGTGAAGGGTTGGCTCTCCCATTCTTATCTAGAACACCTACATATATTCCACCTAACACTATTATCATTTCGTTTACTAAGAATGCAATTAACTTCCAATTTTAGTTCTAGTTACCTCTAAATAACTTCCGGAGATTTCGTGAAGTCACCATTATCATTTCAAAGAAAAAAAATTTTTTTATCTACAGGGAGACTATTCCAATGCTTGAAAGTAGATAAGAATATGAAATCACCCAAAAGAGCAGCAACCTGAGGGCTGCTGATCTCTCTAAATAACAGTGGAAAGTGATAGCCGTCTCTTAATGATCTCCTTGGAATCCCGTCTTGTTATTCAAGTCTGTCTTCCATATCCAGACTGGAACAAAAACTTCCAAACATTATGTTTTTGCATGGGCCCAAGGAACCTTTTAATCACCTGTTGTGCTGCTAATGATGATGTTGATAACAATCAGGTTGACCAACGAATTCTATTCTGCCTCCTCCACAGTGCGAGTAGGACCAACTGATGCTGAAGAACTTCTTCGAAAACCCAGACTCCGAAGGCCCTCCAAGTACGATGAGCACCAACAGACGCTTCGTCATACCTCTGGATGTGCAGCCGATGATGCTAAAGAAGACGCAAATCTAAGTGAGCATTAAACAATCAAACCTACTTTCTATGCTCGTATTAAAACTACAACAAAATTACCGATGCTATCAATTCCAATACAACGTCCTTTGTCAACAAACTCCTACAGTTTGATTTATGGATTTTAGGCACACATGCCAAGCCAAGCACTGGGGCAATTAAGGCCATTCAGCGCTGAAACAAAAATTGACAACAAGAGGTTTGGAAGATGTAACGGGAGGAAAACCTCGCATAAGGTAAGACACTGGAATAGGGTGATGTGTGTGTGCGTGTATATAAATTGTGTTGCTCAGTTGGGAGATGCGACACGTTTGGGATCATCTAACAACAGGAAGACCGTATGTTAGTGTGGCAGCGATAAAAGGTATCCTGGCGACGAACTAAAGAAAACAACCACCCACCCTTTTTCCCTTTTCAACAGGTCACATCAGAAAGAATACTGAATTAAAAGTGCAGATGGAAATAATGAAACCAAGATACAAACAGAGATGACTCAAGAAAAGTTAAAATTAAAGCACACAACTGAGAAATGCAGTGTGAACAAGTGGTACATAGACTACAAAGAGGCATGCTCACCAAAGCTAGGTAGTCTCAGTGTCTGTCTCTCCTGTCAACAAGAACAGGAGATAGCTAAAGTGAGGAGGGAAGTGGAAAAGTTACCTAAGGAACTGAAGGACAAACTCAAAAAACAAGAGAAGAGATGACAGGATGAAAAAGGAAATAGGAGACCTACAAAGAGAAGTTACAAACCTTAAAAGAGAGAAAAGGGAATTAAACTACATAGTACAAAACGGAGAGAGTATAGTGGATATTAGAAAACAATTGTTAAAAACCTGAAACAGAGGAGGAAACAATCTTAATTGGAGACTCGTTATCAAAAGATAAAGGGTTAAATTTTGGGGCCAAAAATAGAAGTAAGAGAAAAGTTCATTCTTGCCCAGGTGCAAGAGGAAAGAAGATAGCTGAGGCAGTGAAAAAAGCCAAGGTAAATAATAGAAAAAGTGCAGTCATAGTGCAGGGAGGAGGAAATGACTTGTTTCTAAAAGATGGAAGAACTGGTCAGACAGAAAGTCTTGTAGCCAACCTGACGAATGTTATAGAGAACATCAGTGAGAAAACTTGATAACGGCATTCTTATAGGACCTTTGCCCAAAACCAATGTAAGCCACTACTCCCTAGCAAGGCAGTTGGAATCAATGACAGACTGTAGCTATGTTGCCAAGAAAAATGTGTTAGGTTTGTAAACTTTTGGGACAGATTTATAGGGAATAGGAAAGTATATAAAAGGGAGAGAACTCACTTGATTTTGTAAAGATATAAACTAATAGGAAACCTTCTCAACAAAACCTCATGGAACACCTCAGTGAACAGAACATTCAAGGGAAGAAGTCGGAAAGCACCCAATGTGGTTAGTAATACCACTGCAGGAAACAGTGACAGTAAGGGAAACTAATGAAGCCACAGAGGACAAAAGAAAAGATAGAAAAGTCCCTCAGAATGGTACAGCTTAATTCACAATCTATTCAGAACAAAGAAGATCTCTTCAAAACATTGGTAGCAAGTGAAGAATTAGACATAACAGGTATCACAGAAACATGGATACGAGAGGCAACAAGAAACTTCGTAGGAGAGTACCATTAAAAAAATATAGACTCAATAAAAAAAAAAAGGAGGAGGCATTATATCATGTGTAAGGGACCACGTCAGTCCAATAGAGTGTAAAATTACAACCACGCCAGAAGTGATTGGCATCAACATAAACAATCTAGGGAAGAATATAACTCTAATATTAGTGTACAGACCTCCCCACCAACCACAAATGTCCGATGAAGAGCTGTATGCACTACTAGGACAAGAGATAAACAACAAACTCTGCATAATAATGGAGATTTCAATGCAGCAGTACACTAGGACATGATGACACCTCCGCATCAAACGTGGAAGGAGGAAAGAGACTTTTAGATTTTGTAAAAAAATGAATTCCGCCACCAATGTGTTGACAAACCCACTAGAAGAAACAACATACTAGACATCATCCTATCAACAGCAGGTGCAAATCTAGGGAAAATCATTACGTTTCATATTAATGTTCAACATCAAAAAGAGAAGAAGATATTAATCAGATTGGACTACCATCGACAAGACTTAAAAAAGCTAAAGGAGCACGTTAAAAATCTAGAGTACAACGAGAACACAGGCATAGATAAGTAATGGGAAGCCTTTCTAGAGGAATACACAGAAAAATGCTCTAGATGTATACCATTAATGCAAATACTAACAAATGGCAACCATCAGCTTAAGAAGTTGAACAGAGAAATGAAAAATAAAACAAGAGAAAGAGACAGAGTGCACAAATCAATGAACCCACACCCTACACCAGAAGAAGCAAGCAGGCATAAAGAACTCTGTAGAATGGTGGAAAAAATGAGTAAGAAATGTAAAGATAAATGAGAATAAGAGAGTTGCATCAGTTTGTAAGGAAAACCCAAAAGAATTTTTGCACATAATAGTAGGAAGCCAATCAAAAATAGCATAGGTCCCCTAAGGGACAATAGAGGTAAACTGGTGAACTCAGACTTGGAAAAAGCAGAATTATTGAATATGTTTTTTACTAGAGTTTTCACAATACCTCAATACTGGAACCTCCTATTGAATATGAAGGGGCAGAACTGTTGGACAAAATAATATTTACAGAAAGGGACGTTAAAAACAAAATAGACAAACTCCCAGGATGGGATTCGTCCAAGAGAAATTAAAGAGCTAAAAGAGGAGATAGTTCCTCGCCTATATAAACTCCACAGAAAAAGTGCAGAACAAAGAAAGGCACCAAAAGGATGGAAACTAGGTAATGTGGCCCCAGTTTACAAAAGAGGTCCAAGAGAAGAGCCGGGAAATTATAACCCAATCTGTCTAACATCGGTAGTTTGCAAGATTTTTGAGTCCATAATTGCAGATAGAATTGTGGATCACATTGATAGAAACAACTTGCTGTTAAACAGTCAACACGGTTTCAGACAAAACAGATCCTGCCTATCAAACCTATTGGAGTTTTTCATAACATGCTTGGTATTTACGACGGTATTAGACCAATAGATATACTCTTCTTAGATTTCCAAAAGGCCTTTGACAAAGTTCCACACAAGAAACTGGTGAAATAGGAGAAATAGGAGACTGGATCGAAAACTGGCTAACTTATAGAAAACAGAGAGTCTTAATAAATGAAGAATCAAAATGGGCAGACGTAACAAGTGGAGTTCCTCAGGGTTCTGTCCTTGGCCCTTTCTTGTTTTTAACTCACAATAATGATACTGATGTAGGCTTAACTAGCAAGATAGCCAAATTTGCAGATGACATCAAACTAGGTGTAAATACAGCAGACCCAGATACAGTGGAACGTTTAAAAAATTATTTTAAGAAAATAGGAGTGGTCAAAAAGATGGTAAATGCCTTTTAACTTGGACAAGTGTAAAGTGTTACAAATAGGAACAAACAACCCTCATGCCAACTACATGCTGCTTGGGAATGACAAATAGTGTAGAATAAGAAGGGGACCTAGGAGTCATTATTACCAACGACTTAAAATCCACAAAACAGTGCATAAAAGCTGAAAAAAAGGCACAGAAACTAGTGGGATACATAAAGAGGCAGTTGAAGTACAGAAACAAGGAAACTGCTGCAGCTCTACACATCCATAATTAGACCTCGTCTCGAATATGCAGTACAGTTTTGGTCACCAACATAAAGAAAGGGACATAAATAGATTAGAAGGAGTACAAGCAAGAGCGACAAAGTTAATTCCATCCATCAGGCAAATAGGTTACCAAAGACGACCAGAGAGCCTGAGAATGTATGTGTTAACCCCCTCTTTATTCCCTAAACTACACAAACTAGGAACTCTTACCTGTTGCCAACGGTGCCCTGTCTGTAAGATGTCACGAGGCTTATTAAGACTGCGTAAATATAAAAAATATCATTTATTTCCCAAAGCAATTGGTTATAACAAAGAACAAAATGATTTACAAGTCATAATGGCATAAATACCCAAATCTGCCCATAAAGAAACCAATAAGATAACATTCTACCTTCCTGACTAAGGTTACACTCTCAAACCCCAAACAAGTCACATTGTCTAGTATTCGTCAGTTAGAGAATCCCATTCCTAATCAACCATGGAATCGGACCCATCTTCTCGATGGTCGTTTTCTCCCCACAACTCCGAGCAACCGCTTGTTCTATCCTTTGCACAAAGAATGCGGTCTTTCCACAAGTACCCTGAACCAGTAGGCCTGTAATACGCGTACAAACGAATGCACATGCCTCGCAAACGGGGAACGACCTCTGAGACAAGTTGCTTGTTCAACAAATACCTTTCTCCCATGTGAACTTTGCAGCGTACCACCCCTTGTCTCTAGGCGAGTAGAGCTATGTGACTTTATTATTATATAAAACACTTTAAACATATTATTAGCCATTCCCCCTCTTTCACCTCTTTAGATATGGATTAGAAGCACGACGATTGCGAGGACAACTAATAGAAACATTCGAAATATTGAAAGGCATAACAAAAGTAGGCTGTAACCTATTTACGTTAAATGAGAACCAGACAAGAAATAATGGATGGAAACTAGAACTGAAGAGATACAACACATTTCATTGCACGAACTTCTTCACATACAAGATATGTGACACACGGAATAAACTGCCAACGGAAGTCATAAACAGCAACAGTGTGAAAGAGTTTAAAAAAAAGCTAGACAAAATCATTAGGACACTATGAATGCACAGTAAAACCTGCTCCTAGAGATAAGTGAGCACACAACACCGATGTCCAACTCCTCGAGACATCCTAATCCTGTCTAACTCCTTTAACTCTCTGTTCCAAGCTTACTTTCTCTCTCTCTCTCTCTCTCTCTCTCTCTCTCTCTCTCTCTCTCTCTCTCTCTCGTATTGGGACCACCTTGACGTGGTGAGGGGGCTCTTGAACCCTAGGAATTTGTTCCCGAGTTCAAACCCAAGAGTCCCAAACATCATATATTTCTAAATATTTGGATTAATTTTTGTGGAATTTTCCACTTTTGCTGAAATCTACTGGACCTGTTAAACAGAAAAGATATCATAGCTGGGACTGGGTTTTATATCTGAAGCTAAATAGTGGGAACTGTGGCGGACCATCAACTGCCCGATAATGTTCGGACCTAAGTGATATCAGGCGGAACTATTTTGCAGGGCTGGACCGCAGATTCCAGGGGGGGTCTAGTTTTGTAGATAGGACTCTCGGCATTCTGTCAGGTTTGCTTATAATGTGATTAGGGTGGGGATGATTGTATTCTTGTAATACTCTCAGTCCTATCAAGCGGGTTTGGCTTACACTTGGGCCACTCTAATCATGTTGTGCCATCCTCTGCGGGGTAGGGTAGGGACGCGGACATTTGGGAGTCGGTTCTCACTTGTGCCATTAGTGGAAGAATAAACTGCATGAAAGGCTGATGATATCTTTTTAAGGTTTTAAGGTTAATTTTTTTTTGCCTTTACTTTAATCTTTATGATAAATACAAATAAAGATTCAAGTACCCCTGGGCCCTTTCATGGTAGTGAATCGGCACAGTTGATGACTGCAGGAACCTCCACTGACAACCTTCCTCTGGAAAAATCATTCAAACCTTCCAGTGTAATTACACTGAAAACCTGTGCTCCAGTACTGAGTAAAGGGAAATTTAGCAAAAATATATTATGTGAAATAGGACCCAGAATATTTGAAAATTCTTATGATAAATATTTGACTTTTAATTTGGAAGACTCTAGTTGTGATATTTTTAATTTATATAGAGATATTGTCAAGTGTTGTGGCCGAGAGCCTAAGATTTCTTCTGAGGGGCGAGGAAAGCTGACAGTGGAATCTGCCTCGGCAAAAGAAAGTGACAAACTAAAAACAATGTCTCACCTTGGAGGAGTTAAAGTAGAATGTGCAGTACTTGCTTTTTGGAAATATGCCCCCCAGCTTATGACATACTCTTAAGAAAAGCTCGTAGAAGAATTAAAAGATCAAGGTGTAATAAGAATAGAAAGAATGAAGAAGATAAATGGAGTCCTTGTCCCACTTCCCAATTTAATGGTTACATTCAATTGCACCCGATTGCCTAGTATAGGGAAAGCAGCCTGGTTACATTTCAAGGTTAAACAATATATCCCAAGACCGAGGAGATGTTTTCATTGCCAAGAATTCGGACATATGTTGGGGTCTTGTAGACAGAAACTACAAGGCAAGCCTGCCACTTGTGTCAAATGTAGTGAACCAGAGCATGGCATATGTAATAAATAAGCCAGATGTATACTTTGTGGATACAATCATCCATCATCTTCACTTAATTGTGATGTATACATCATGGAAAAAGAAATTCAAGCATTTAGGGTAACTGAACGTATCACATTTAGAGAGGCAAAAGAGAGAGTACTGAATCAGTACGTTAGACCAGGAATATACTTTTCCAGTGTTGCTGCCAACCGAAGGAGAAATATCAATGTTACCATGGATAATGTAAATAAAAAACCAGTGACGACCTCTGCTCGTGCCTCTTTGGGAGCAGCGCCAGTGATTTCTGGCACGCTTGCCTCTTCAGAGACAGTGGCAGTTGATTCTGGCACTCCTAACTCTTTGGAGGCAGTGTCAGTGATTTCTGCCACTCTTGCTTCTATGGAAGCAGAGCCAGTGATTTCTGGTACTCCTGCCTCTCTGGAGGCTGTGCCGGGTGTGCCTGACACTTCCAGATACCTCAGAAGAAAATGTGAGTATTATCGTGTTGAATTTCGAAAAGCAAGAGCTCATTTTCGCATGGAAATCAAAATCGCACGAAAAGAATCTTGGGCAGTCTTCATATCTTCAAGAAATTCGAAAACTCCTCTGACTCTAGTTTGGAAGAGAGTTAGAAAAATAGCAGGCAAGTTCACTCCTTGTCAACCTCCAGTTATCAAGATGAATCGTTGTGAGGTATAAGACCCCCAGTTAATGGCAAATGAGCTTGCTAGTCATTTTGCTAACGTTGCGAAGAAAAATTATGATAGACCCTATTCAGCTCAAAGGAGGCTGATGGAACAGGTCGAAATTGATTTTAATACATTAAGACATGAGCAATACAATGTTCCTTTTACTATGAGAGAATTTGTATCGGCATTGAATAAATGCAATGAATCAGCTCCTGGACTGGATGATATAACATATTCAGTGATTAAGCATACCCCTGAAAATACCAGAATTTTCATATTAACCCTTATTAACAGAATTTACAAAGAACATATCTTCCCCAAGCTTTGGGAGAAGTTAAAATTACTGCCATTCGTGACACCTGGAAAAGATCCATTCAAGACTGAAACATAATCAATCAATCTCCTCTCTCTCTCTCTCTCTCTCTCTCTCTCTCTCTCTCTTTCTGTAGAGAGGAAGGAAGATGAGAAGATGCCCAGGGCAGAAAGTGAGGTCCCGCCCCTCCCTCTCAGTCCCTAGTTTCTCTCTCTCTCTCTCTCTCTCTCTCTCTCTCTCTCTCTCTCTCCTCTCTCTCTTGTAATGAAATTTACTTTTCGTCTTTTATCAAACCACCAGTGTTCTGGTTTTTAATTTTTAATTTGTCTTTTTATTTATTGTAGATGCTTTAGATTCTTGTAGTAAATCTCTTAAAGGATGTCTCGGGAGGCTAGAAAGATACAGCGCACTTTCCTGACTTAATTAACACAAACTATAAATACAGTTTTTAAACATACAAGTTTAGTTCGTATTGAGGGTTGTGCGGCTTTGCTATCGTCTACTTGAGGCGAGGTGTAGGAATATATGACGACGTGTCGATGTATGAAGCCTTTCTTACCCACAGCTGGTAGGGCACACAATCGCACTCTCTGGATGCTCTTCTGCTTCTCTGCTTCTCTTCTTCTTCTGTCGACATTTCTCCAAAGAAATATCTCCTCCTTAAAGTAAGCGGTCCTTTCTGTTGCTGCCTTCTGGTACTTCCTCATTGGTTGGTGACTAATGACGATGTGTCGATTGTACCACTATTTTGGGCGGCAATTAATTCCAACACCTCATCTGGTGGGTGTGATTATATCTACCCTATTTTCCCTACACTAATGTTATATCATTCGGCCACCACCATACATTGTCCTCAATGTTTTAGTAACCATACACAATAACAATGGACAAGATAATAACTAAATTGGCAACCACTGGTAATAATGAACACAATTCTAAAAAATGGTGGAGAAAAAAATAAGCATATCAAATTATTACAAATTATTATCAAGTAAAAAAATAATGTTAACTTCCATTGTCAATCATGGTTCATTCCTTTTATTTCTGCCAGTATCCCTTGTATTTTGTTAATGATCATTCTCCTTACTTTTATGATAAACAAAATAACAGCTTCTGCTATTTCCACTAAATTTACTAATGATAAATTTGGTGATACATTTCCTTGTAGTAGAAGCAGTCATCAAGATAAATAAAGTTTTCAAGTTTCTTTAATTCTAATTGAGACAATTTGAATTTTTTTTATCTTTTACGAGTAATTTGTCAGTGGAGGTTCCTGCAGTCATCAACTGTGCCGATTCACTACCATGAAAGGGCCCAGGGGTACTTGAATCTTTATTTGTATTTATCATAAAGATTAAAGTAAAGGCAAAAAAAAATTAACCTTAAAACCTTAAAAAGATATCATCAGCCTTTCATGCAGTTTATTCTTCCACTAATGGCACAAGTGAGAACCGACTCCCAAATGTTCGCGTCCCTACCCTACCCCGCAGAGGATGGCACAACATGATTAGAGTGGCCCAAGTGTAAGCCAAACCCGCTTGATAGGACTGAGAGTATTACAAGAATACAATCATCCCCACCCTAATCACATTATAAGCAAACCTGACAGAATGCCGAGAGTCCTATCTACAAAACTAGACCCCCCCTGGAATCTGCGGTCCAGCCCTGCAAAATAGTTCCGCCTGATATCACTTAGGTCCGAACATTATCGGGCAGTTGATGGTCCGCCACAGTTCCCACTATTTAGCTTCAGATATAAAACCCAGTCCCAGCTATGATATCTTTTCTGTTTAACAGGTCCAGTAGATTCAGCAAAAGTGGAAAATTCCACAAAAATTAATTTCCAAATATTTAGAAATATATGATGTTTGGGACTCTTGGGTTTTGAACTCGGGAACAAATTCCTAGGTTCAAGAGCCCCCTCACCACGTCAAGGTGGTCCCAATACGAGAGAGAGAGAGAGAGAGAGAGAGAGAGAGAGAGGAAAGTAAGCTTGGAACAGAGAGTTAAAAGGAGTTACAAGGATTAGGATGTCTCCGAGGAGACATCGTGTGCTCACTTATCTCTAGGAGCAGGTTTTACTGTGCATTCATAGTGTCCTAATGATTTTGTCTAGCTTTTTTTTAAACTCTTTCACACTGTTGCTGTTTATGACTTCCGTTGGCAGTTTATTCCGTGTGTCACATATCTTGTATGTGAAGAAGTTCGTGCAATGAAATGTGTTGTATCTCTTCAGTTCTAGTTTCCATCCATTATTTCTTGTCTGGTTCTCATTTAACGTAAATAGGTTACAGCCTACTTTTGTTATGCCTTTCAATATTTCGAATGTTTCTATTAGTTGTCCTCGCAATCGTCGTGCTTCTAATCCATATCTAAAGAGGTGAAAGAGGGGGAATGGCTAATAATATGTTTAAAGTGTTTTATATAATAATAAAGTCACATAGCTCTACTCGCCTAGAGACAAGGGGTGGTACGCTGCAAAGTTCACATGGGAGAAAGGTATTTGTTGAACAAGCAACTTGTCCTCAGAGGTCGTTCCCCGTTTGCGAGGCATGTGCATTCGTTTGTACGCGTATTACAGGCCTACTGGTTCAGGGTACTTGTGGAAGACGCATTCTTTGTGCAAAGGAGAGAACAAGCGGTTGCTCGGAGTTGTGGGGAGAAAACGACCATCGAAAAGATGGGTCCGATTCCATGGTTGATTAGGAATGGGATTCTCTAACTGACGAATACTAGACAATGTGACTTGTTTGGGGTTTGAGAGTGTAACCTTAGTCAGGTAGGTAGAATGTTATCTTATTGGTTTCTTTATGGGCAGATTTGGGTATTTATGCCATTATGACTTGTTAATCATTTTGTTCTTTGTTATAACCAATTGCTTTGGGAAATAAATGATATTTTTTATATTTACGCAGTCTTAATAAGCCTCGTGACATCTTACAGACAGGGCAACGTTGGCAACAGGTAAGAGTTCCTAGTTTGTGTAGTTTAGGGAATAAAGAGGGGGTTAACACATACATGCTCAGGCTCTCTGGTCGTCTTTGGTAACTTATTTGCCTGATGGATGGAATTAACTTTGTCGCTCTTGCTTGTACTCCTTCTAATCTATTTATGTCCTTTCTTAGTGTTGGTGACCAAAACTGTACTGCATATTCGAGACGAGGTCTAATTATGGATGTGTAGAGCTGCAGCAGTTTCCTTGTTTCTGTACTTCAACTGCCTCTTTATGTATCCCACTAGTTTCTGTGCCTTTTTTTCAGCTTTTATGCACTGTTTTGTGGATTTTAAGTCGTTGGTAATAATGACTCCTAGGTCCCCTTCTTATTCTACACTATTTGTCATTCCCGAGCAGCATGTAGTTGGCATGAGGGTTGTTTGTTCCTATTTGTAACACTTTACACTTGTCCAAGTTAAAAGGCATTTGCCATCTTTTTGACCACTCCTATTTTCTTAAAATAATTTTTTAAACGTTCCACTGTATCTGGGTCTGCTGTATTTACACCTAGTTTGATGTCATCTGCAAATTTGGCTATCTTGCTAGTTAAGCCTACATCAGTATCATTATTGTGAGTTAAAAACAAGAAAGGGCCAAGGACAGAACCCTGAGGAACTCCCACTTGTACGTCTGCCCATTTTGATTCTTCATTTATTAAGACTCTGTTTTCTATAAGTTAGCCAGTTTTCGATCCAGTCTCCTATTTCTCCTATTTCACCAGTTTCTTGTGTGGAACTTTGTCAAAGGCCTTTTGGAAATCTAAGTAGATCATATCTATTGGTCTACTACCGTCGTAAATACCAAGCATGTTATGAAAAACTCCAATAGGTTTGATAGGCAGGATCTGTTTTGTCTGAAACCGTGTTGACTGTTTAACAGCAAGTTGTTTCTATCAATGTGATCCACAATTCTATCTGCAATTATGGACTCAAAAATCTTGCAAACTACCGATGTTAGACAGATTGGGTTATAATTTCCCGGCTCTTCTCTTGGACCTCTTTGTAAACTGGGGCCACATTACCTAGTTTCCATCCTTTTGGTGCCTTTCTTTGTTCTGCACTTTTTCTGTGGAGTTTATATAGGCGAGGAACTATCTCCTCTTTTAGCTCTTTAATTTCTCTGGGACGAATCCCATCCTGGCCAGGAGATTTGAACTTGTTGAGTTTGTCTATTTTGTTTTTAACGTCCCTTTCTGTAAATATTATTTTGTCCAACAGTTCTGCCCCTTCATATTCAATAGGAGGTTCCAGTATTGAGGTATTGTGAAAACTCTAGTAAAAAACATATTCAATAATTCTGCTTTTTCCAAGTCTGAGTTCACCAGTTTACCTCTATTGTCCCTTAGGGGACCTATGCTATTTTTGATTGGCTTCCTACTATTATGTGCAAAAATTCTTTTGGGTTTTCCTTACAAACTGATGCAACTCTCTTATTCTCATTTATCTTTACATTTCTTGCTA
The DNA here is from genome assembly GCF_015104395.2 of Macrobrachium nipponense. Taxonomy (NCBI): domain Eukaryota; kingdom Metazoa; phylum Arthropoda; class Malacostraca; order Decapoda; family Palaemonidae; genus Macrobrachium; species Macrobrachium nipponense. Next base: position 19,376,670 of record NC_061098.1, on the reverse strand, counting down.
ATTTTTTCCACCATTCTACAGAGTTCTTTATGCCTGCTTGCTTCTTCTGGTGTAGGGTGTGGGTTCATTGATTTGTGCACTCTGTCTCTTTCTCTTGTTTTATTTTTCATTTCTCTGTTCAACCTCTTAAGCTGATGGTTGCCATTTGTTAGTATTTGCATTAATGGTATACATCTAGAGCATTTTTCTGTGTATTCCTCTAGAAAGGCTTCCCATTACTTATCTATGCCTGTGTTCTCGTTGTACTCTAGATTTTTAACGTGCTCCTTTAGCTTTTTTAAGTCTTGTCGATGGTAGTCCAATCTGATTAATATATTCTTCTCTTTTTGATGTTGAACATTAATATGAAACGTAATGATTTTCCCTAGATTTGCACCTGCTGTTGATAGGATGATGTCTAGTATGTTGTTTCTTCTAGTGGGTTTGTCAACACATTGGTGGCGGAATTCATTTTTTTACAAAATCTAAAAGTCTCTTTCCTTCCACGTTTGATGCGGAGGTCATCATGTCCTAGTGTACTGCTGCATTGAAATCTCCCATTATTATGCAGAGTTTGTTGTTTATCTCTTGTCCTAGTAGTGCATACAGCTCTTCATCGGACATTTGTGGTTGGTGGGGAGGTCTGTACACTAATATTAGAGTTATATTCTTCCCTAGATTGTTTATGTTGATGCCAATCACTTCTGGCGTGGTTGTAATTTTACACTCTATTGGACTGACGTGGTCCCTTACACATGATATAATGCCTCCTCCTTTTTTTTTATTGAGTCTATATTTTTTTAATGGTACTCTCCTACGAAGTGTCTTGTTGCCTCTCGTATCCATGTTTCTGTGATACCTGTTATGTCTAATTCTTCACTTGCTACCAATGTTTTGAAGAGATCTTCTTTGTTCTGAATAGATTGTGAATTAAACTGTGCCATTCTGAGGGACTTTTCTATCTTTTCTTTTGTCCTCTGTGGCTTCATTAGTTTCCCTTACTGTCACTGTTTCCTGCAGTGCTATTTCTAACCACATTGGGTGCTTTCCGACTTCTTCCCTTGAATGTTCTGTTCACTGAGGTGTTTCATGAGGTTTTGTTGAGAAGGTTTCCTATTAGTTTATATCTTTACAAAATCAAGTGAGTTCTCTCCCTTTTATATACTTTCCTATTCCCTATAAATCTGTCCCAAAAGTTTACAAACCTAACACATTTTTCTTGGCAACATAGCTACAGTCTGTCATTGATTCCAACTGCCTTGCTAGGGAGTAGTGGCTTACATTGGTTTTGGGCAAAGGTCCTATAAGAATGCCGTTATCAAGTTTTCTCACTGATGTTCTCTATAACATTCGTCAGGTCTTGGCTACCAACGGGACTTTCTGTCTGACCAGTTCTTCCATCTTTTTAGAAACCAAAAAAAGTCCATTCCTCCTCCCTGCACTATGACTGCACTTTTTCTATTATTTACCTTGGCTTTTTTCACTGCCTCAGCTATCTTCTTTCCTCTTGCACCTGGGCAAGAATGAACTTTTCTCTTACTTTTATTTTTGGCCCCAAAATTTAACCCCTTATCTTTTGATAACGAGTCTCCAATTAAGATTGTTTCCTCCTCTGTTTCAGGTTTTTAACAATTGTTTTCTAATATCCACTATACTCTCTCCGTTTTGTACTATGTAGTTTAATTCCCTTTTCTCTCTTTTAAGGTTTGTAACTTCTCTTTGTAGGTCTCCTATTTCCTTTTTCATCCTGTAATCTCTTCTCTTGCTTTTGAGTTTGTCCTTTGTCAACTCCTTTAGTTCCTTAGCTAACTTTTCTACTTCCCTCCTCACTTTAGCTATCTCCTGTTCTTGTTGACAGGAGAGACAGACACTGAGACTACCTAGCTTTGGTGAGCATGCCTCTTTGTAGTCTATGTACCACTTGTTCACACTGCATTTCTCAGTTGTGTGCTTTAATTTTAACTTTTCTTGAGTCATCTCTGTTTGTATCTTGGTTTCATTATTTCCATCTGCACTTTTAATTCAGTATTCTTTCTGATGTGACCAGTTGAAAAGGGAAAAAGGGTGGGTGGTTGTTTTCTTTAGTTCGTCGCCAGGATACCTTTTATCGCTGCCACACTAACATACGGTCTTCCTGTTGTTAGATGATCCCAAACGTGTCGCATCTCCCAACTGAGCAACACAATTTATATACACGCACACACACATCACCCTATTCCAGTGTCTTACCTTATGCGAGGTTTTCCTCCCGTTACATCTTCCAAACCTCTTGTTGTCAATTTTTGTTTCAGCGCTGAATGGCCTTAATTGCCCCAGTGCTTGGCTTGGCATGTGTGCCTAAAATCCATAAATCAAACTGTAGGAGTTTGTTGACAAAGGACGTTGTATTGGAATTGATAGCATCGGTAATTTTGTTGTAGTTTTAATACGAGCATAGAAAGTAGGTTTGATTGTTTAATGCTCACTTAGATTTGCGTCTTCTTTAGCATCATCGGCTGCACATCCAGAGGTATGACGAAGCGTCTGTTGGTGCTCATCGTACTTGGAGGGCCTTCGGAGTCTGGGTTTTCGAAGAAGTTCTTCAGCATCAGTTGGTCCTACTCGCACTGTGGAGGAGGCAGAATAGAATTCGTTGGTCAACCTGATTGTTATCAACATCATCATTAGCAGCACAACAGGTGATTAAAAGGTCTTGCCATGCAAAACATAAGTTTGGAGTTTTGTCCAGTCTGGATATGGAAGGCAGACTTGAATAACAAGACGGGATTCCAAGGAGATCATTAAGAGACGGTTATCACTTTCCACTGTTACTTAGAGAGATCAGCAGCCCTCAGGTTGCTGCTCTTTTGGGTGATTTCATATTCTTATCTACTTTCAAGCATTGGAATAGTCTCCCTGTAGATAAAAAAAAAATTTTCCTTTGAAATGATAATGGTGACTTCACGAAATCTCCGGAAGTTATTTAGAGGTAACTAGAACTAAAATTGGAAGTTAATTGCATTCTTAGTAAACGAAATGATAATAGTGTTAGGTGGAATATATGTAGGTGTTCTAGATACGAATGGGAGAGCCAACCCTTCACTGAAAGTCCACTTTTACGAGGACCTAGTGTTAAACGAACAAAACTATAAGCCTATAACTGCATTGATGACCATCCAATAATTCCTGCTGAGGACACTTTCCAAAGTTGATAGGAACAATTACAGCAGGTAATGATGAAGAATTGGCAGCTGTGATGTAACGGAACTCGGTTATTGAAATAGCTCATATTACTGAATGATTCACAGTAGAATGAGACAGCCAGACTTAGCCCTCGTGCCCCTGCCCCAGGTCACAGTAGTACCTGCTGTCACTAAAGTGGACACCTTTCATGCTGCGTGGTTGATTCACACAGATATATTATAGTTTATCCTAGCATCACTCTTCCGTTTTATTTTCTCTAACGAATATTCAAATTAGAAAACGTACTTGAAGGAGAGACTAGTGTGTTAAAGATTTGTTTACTCTCTCCTCTCTCATCCTCTATCTGCCCCTTCCTCCACATCAATCTCTCTCTCTCTCTGCCTATCCGCTCCGTCGTTTCTCTCTTCCCCGGCCTCTCTCCTCACAAGTCTTCTCCTCGGTCTCCCGCACTTCGTCATTCTCTCACCTCGTGGGCCATCCTCTCCACACCGGCTCTCTCTCGTCCGCTCGTCCTCTCTCTCTCTCTCTTCTCTCTCTCTCTCATCTCTCTCTCTCTCGTCTCTCTCTCTTAGTCTTTTGAAGATTCGTTAAGCACTGCTTCCAAGACATTTTAACGCCTAACCCCCCAGCCCAATAACGTATGTGTGAATTCCAACAGCAGTAGAACCCATCCGAAGAAGATGAGAAAGAAGCAGTTGGGAAATGTCCGGTAAGAGGTTCACCTCGAAATTATTCGACACCAGTCATTATTGCTACCTTTCATAATCTATGGTGACTTATGACTTAGACTAAGCTTTCGTAGCCCCACACCACTTTTTTATTTTTATTTTCATTTTTGATTTTATTTATATTTCTAATATTCTATTCTTATTTTTTCTATTACATTTTATTCTTATTATTATTACTTTTATTTATGATTCCATTATTTTCATTTATATTGTTATTGTTTCATTACTTTTATTCTTTTTTTAATTCTTAAAATTTAGATTTTTCATATTTTATTTTGATATCAATTATTATTATTTTATCTTTTTTATTTTCTATCTTATTTTAATTACTTTTATTTTTATTTTTGTTATGTGTATTTTTATTATTTTATTATTAATATTTTCAATCTTATGTTTATTATACTTATTTGTATTATTATCGTTTATTGATTTTTATTTTTATTATCGTTTTTATTATTTTTACTTCATTTTTTTATTCTTAGTTTTAATTTAATTTTATTTTAATTAAATTTTTACTTTTATAATTTTCCTTTTTATTATGTTTTGGTCTTTATTATTTATATTTTCATTTTTATTATTTCTATTTCTATTATTTTTATTGCTATTTTCATTCTTTTTATTTATATTTTTATTATTTTTGCTTTTATTATTATTATTTTAGAAAATTTATAATTGTTTTAATTATTTTTACTTTTATTGATTTTATTTTTATTTATATTATTTTCATTTTCATTTTTGTGATTATTTTTTTGTTATTTTATTTTTATTATTTCTATTTCTATTTCTATTATTTTTTTAATATTGTTATTAAGATGAAAAGAGAAAAGAAAACGAAAACCGAATGGGGTTAAGAAAATCAAGTGGTATAAATTGTTAGGGAGGGATAATGATAAGAAGAGAGAGTTTCAGGAGAAGAGTGCTGGGAGAGGTTGATCTGGGAATTGAAGATGTGGGAGAATGGTGGAGGCATAATGCATCAGTGATTAGAAGACATGGAAAGGAGATACTAGGGGAAACCATCTGGAATAGTATGGGAGGAAAAGGAGAGCTGGTGGTGGGAAGAAGAGGTGGGGGAAGTGGTGAAAGGTAAAAGGGAGGCAAAGAAGAGATTTGAAGAGTCACAGCTGCAGGAGGACAGAGAAAGATTAAGAGAAAGAAACAAAGAAGTAAAAAGGGTGGTAGCTCAAGCTAAGGCAAGGACATATGAAGAGGTTTATAAATGAACTGGAAACTAAACCAAGGAAGGGTTGAGTAAGATGCTCAAACTGTCAAAAGTAAGAAATAAAAGAACAAAGGACATCACTCATATTAAGCAAATGAAAGATAGGATGGTACTGTCGTAAAAAAGGAAGAAGACATCCTGAAAGATGGAAAGAGTATTTCGAACAACTGCTAAATGAAGAAAATGAAAGACTTGTAAGAGAGGATGGACAAGTAAAACACCTGGAATGGTAATTGGGATACTAGGGATGAAGTGATACGAGCCTTAAAAAGAATGAGAAATGGGAAGGCAACAGGACCTGACTTAATCCCAGTCGAAGTTTGGAAAGCCTTCGGTTAGGAGAGAAGGGGTAGACATCTTGTATGATCTGATGGTAAAATATTCGAACAGGAAAAGATACCAGAAGAATGGCGGGAAAGCACTATTGATACCTATATTTAAAGGTAAGGTGATGTCCAGGAATGCAGTAATTATAGAGGTATAAAACTAATGTCTCACACGTTGAAGATTTTGGAAAGAATCATAGATAGCAGGCTGAGAGAGGAAGTTAGAATAGGGAAGGAACAGTTAGGATTTATGAAGGGAAGCGGGACAACGGATGGAATATTTTGCATAAGGCAGCTAATGGAGAAATTCAGAGAAAAACAACGAGACCTGCATCTGGTATTCATAGACCTTGCAAAGGACTATGACAGAGTGCCAAGGCAAGAATATGGAGATGTTTGAGGAGAAGATGGTGCCGGAAAAGTATGTCAGAATTATTCAGGAGATGTACAGGAATGTGTATCTAGAGATGGAGTAGTGTTGGTGAGACGGATGGATTTGAGATAGGAGTTTGATTACACCAGGGTCAGCACTTAGCCATTCATCTTCAACATCGTGATGGATGTAATGACCAGGGATGTTAGAGAAGCAGTGCCATGGTGCATATTATACGCGGATGACATTGTGTTGTGTTCAGAGGGGAAGGAGGAGTTGGAGGGGAGGTTGGAGCGGTGGGAGAGCAAGCACTTGAGGAGAGAGGAATGAGAATAAGCAGATCAAAAACCGAATATATGTGTTCTAGTATTACTGAGGACGGTGGAAGTAGCATAAGATTGGGGGGGAGGTGGGGAAGAAATAAAGAAAGTACAGAAGTTCAAGTTACTTAGGGTCCGTATTGGAGGATAGTGGAAGCATGGACCAAGAGGTGAGACACCGAATTCAGGCAGGATGGAATATTGGAGGTCTGGCATCAGGGGTACTCTGTGACAAGAAGGTCCCTCTGAAATTGAAAGGAAAGTTCCATAGGACGTGGTCAGACAGCAATGTTATATGGAACAGAACGGCAAGTATGAGGAAAACAGAGGAGAAGAAGATGGATGTAGCAGAAATGAGAATGTTGAGATGGATGTCGGGAGTAACAAGGGAAGATAGGATTAGAAATGAGTATATAAGAGGATCAACAAAGGTAGCTGAAATATCGAAGAAAATACAGGAATGGAAGGCTTCGATGGTATGGACACCTGTTACGAAGGAGGAACGTCATGTTGGAAGACATACGATGGAAATGGAAGTGCAGGGTAGAAGGAAGAAGGGAAGACCAAGAAAGAGATGGCGTGATTGTGTAAGGGAAGATATAGAATTGAAAGGTATAAATGAGAACGAGGCACAAGACAGAAATCGATGGAGACGACTCATTCGTAATGGCGACCCCATATAAAAATGGGTTTAAGCTAGGAAGAAGAAGTTATTATGTTATTACTTTTATTGTTTTTGTTCTTGTTATTTTATTTTAAGTTTTCATTTTCATTATTATTATTTTGTAATTTTTATCTTTTATTATATTTTAATTTGATTTTTATTATTCCTTATTTTTAATTTTTCCTTAATTTTGTTATTATTATTAATTATTATTATTATTATTAATTATTATTATTATTATTATTATTATTATTTTATTATTATTCTTATTTTATTTCTAATTATTTTTTTATTTCATCTTTATTATTTTCATTTTATTGTTATTATTTTTATTTCTATTTTCATTATATTTTGTTTTAGTTTTATTTTATTATTCTTATCTATCTTTTTTAATTCTATTATTATATTTTGTTATTTTTATTATTAACTTTTTATATTTATTTTTATAATTATTTTCTTTTTATTATTATTATTTTTTATTACTTTAATTATATCTAATTTTTATTTTTATTTTTATGATATTTTATAATTTCACTTTCAATTTTATTTTTATTCATAGATGTTATTGCTTTATTATTATTATTTTTATTTTCATTACTTCATTTTGAAATTATCATTTTATTTTTTAGTAATTTATTTATTTTTATATTATTTTTCTTTTTTTTATCATTATTTTTATTTTTATTACTGTTATTTTATTTGTGCTTTTGTTTAATATTTTTGCTTTAATTTTTATTGAATAAATAAATAACCCTTGAAAACGCACTTGTAGCACACATGCAGCTATTGAAACGAAGGGTACTTTAGAAGCAATTAATGCAAATGTACAATTGAATGGCCTTCTGCCAATAAGTTTCCTCCCTCCTTAAGGTACGCTGTGTAAAAGTTTAGGTGAATGGTAACACTGAGAACTGATCACAGGTCCAAAAATCGGATCACAAGCCCTTAACATTGATCGCAAGCATGAAATTTAATACAGTTCTGTTTGTGTACACTCTCTCTCTCTCTCTCTCTCTCTCTCTCTCTCTCTCTCTCTCTCTCTCTCTCTCTCTCTGACTGATATAGTTTTGTAATTTAGATATATTTTTCATATTATAATTATTATTGTAATTGGCCATTATAAAAGGAAACACAGAACCTGATTTTTAATGCATATCTAGGCTTAGATGAGGCTGCGGACGTGTTTGTGTTGACAATACATAAGAAAAAAAGTATCTAAAAGAAAAGAAGAATAGTTTAATTACTTATTCAATAAATGTTATTGATAGTGTTATTTTATTTAATAGTGATGTGGTGACTGGTGCCCACATCTGGGCGATGTGCTGCTTCCTCAGAGATGCGGACATCACGAGTGTCTCTCTCTGCCTTGTAGGAGACAGGATTTTCTCCCAAACTATAATTTTGAAGACATTACGGCAAAACGCATTTTCCTGAGGATGCTTATCAATAATAAAAACGGGTGTTGTAATCAGTGAATATACTTTAAGCGTAATGCCAATAGGTTACTTTGTCTTATCAGTATTCACAAATATTAATAAAGTCATACAACATACGATATATATATATATATATATATATATATATATAGATATTATATATATATATAATATATATATATATGTAAGGGTTACATTTGAAAATATATATTCCATATACAAATAAGCTAATGACCCAAGGGGTCACGGTTGAGATAGCAAGGAGTGTGATAAAGATTGATAAACAGAATGCAAGCTAAGCCTTGGCGTGTTGAATGAGCGACGCCCTGGTTTGCATTTGCCTGTGATAATCAAATCCATTGTTGTGTCAAACAGGTCACAGTGCTTTCGCCTGAGAACTTATTGACCTATAACCCACAGACGTCTACATGACTTCCTCTCACATGTTCGTCTGTCTGTATGTTAGTTTGCTGAGCTAAGCTTTGCTCTCCTATAATTTTGTAAATGCATTGTAACTCTGAACTCTACTTCCCCTCCTAGAATCAGATTCTCTTAACCACCTTCTTGCTTCTACTCAAGAGATGTAGTTTCGCAAATATATTGTTACTGTTATCATCATGGGTTTGAAACATCTCCGCCTTTATACCCAAAGAAGATACTGACTTAGAAATTATCGTCGCAATCTCCGACGAGGATGGGAAGTATACAACACGATACTTGCGTATAACATCGCAGGTCTAAATAACCTCGCAGTGCGCCTTGTTATACAAGGCCTAGCACTACATTGGTAGCAGCTTGGACTCAGACTATTCCACATCATCCGAAGACTAACAAAATGTAACATATCAAAAGTCAACGAAGGCAAGAGAATCTTCAAGCAACTTAGAGTCTCTTATGGCAGCATAAGAAATGTCTTTCATTAATAATCATTCGAGAGGGTGTATCATGGTTTATTGAGCATCTCAAGCACTTCAAGAAACGAACCGGACGTGTCTGCAGCATTGGATCACCATGGACAAAGCAACGGGAAGCGAATCATTCAACAAACAAACACCGCACGAGAAGAACGCAAACTGAGAATTCGGGTCACCACAGAACAGCGACATCAGAGCCAAGGCCGTGACGTCACTTAAACAGCAAGATCTTCCTCTTATATACCGAAGCTAAGTACAATTCTTTATTCATTCTGGTGTGTGACTTTGAGTGTTCTCCATACACAAGATCGATCGTCCATTATTCCTGGGGGTGAGTTATAAGTTATTCTTAATCTTCCTTTCTTGCAGGAATCTATCTTCAACTTTGGATTCTCGACCAGCAGGCCTTTTTATCTTTGTTGGTAATTTTTTTTTCCTTCCAGAAGTTCTCCGGAAATATCTTTATCATATTATCTGTTTTTAATCTTATCATTTTGGGGGACTCTGTTATTATCTGTAACACATTTTTTCTTATCTTATATTGCATATGCGTTTACGCAGTGGATGAGTGTATTCATATAGATATTTCGATAGGATCGCTAGGAATCGTAGTAATAAGAAAAAAAAAACAAAAGTCACGATGGCCAACTCTGCACCCAGTAACCCCGCACCCAGTAACCCAGTAGTAACCTTAGTCAGTGCTAGGTCTGCAATTGCTCCCTTTCAAGGCCGGGTCAAAGGGTTCTTGCCTCAAGGCGTCGAATCTTGGATCTCGTCAGTGGATGCTCATTTAAAAACAAAATGCAGCACTGACCCATCCTTACAATTACAGGAAGTTAAAAGTTTCATTGACTTTGCTAAAGGAAATGCAGGTTCGTACCTGAGAGGACTCTCTTTCCAAGAGGCGGATATATGGGATGAATTTAAAATTAGATTACGAGCCATATATGGCGGTGAAGAAGCCTTGGATGTGGTTTTAGCTTTGAGGAACATCATTAATCTGGCCTCTATGACTCAACTTAACGTTGTAGAGAGGGCGGCACTAATTGCTAACCGGCTGAATGAATATCAGGATAGTTTGCTTACTTCCACTTGGGTTACGGGAAGGAACATGGCTGTGAAAGATTTTATCAGGCTCACATATTTAACCTGTTTAACAGTTATGTTGCCGGAAGACTTGGTACGCTGTTTTGACAAGAAGCTATCGCCTGACAGTACAGAGCTAGACATATATAAACAAATTAAGAAACATATGTCTAAGTGCACAGATCTGGACCCCTTGCTTACTCAAGTTTTTGCAAAGAATGAAAGTAAACCACAGCAAGTAAATATAGTTAATAATAAAGCAGCAGGGGTAACTTGTTTTAATTGTAAGCACGCAGGGCATATGATTGGAGACTGCCGAACGCGTTATTGTTCAATTCATAACAGCTCCAGTCACCCTTACAATCGTTACTTCTCACGTAACCAACAGCAACAAAATGCTAAAAATACACAAAATAATTCTAATGATAATAAGAAGAAGAATCCTCATTACTATAAAAAGAAACAGCTAAACAGTAACTCTGCTCAAAATCAGAAACAAACAAATCGTGCTTCAGGAAATTCTGTTCCCGGGCCGTCTAACCAAAACTCACAGAGTCAGTCAAATTTTCTGAATGTGCAAAGAAAGCCAAATACCACGTAATTAACTCCAGCGCGGGAGAGTGATGTTGGGTCATTCATATCAACATCTTTTGAATCAAATAACAAATTTAATCACCTACAAGATCTATGCGAGACCCAGAATTTTCCTATGAACCACACGACCGAATCCAAAAAACCAGTGCAGGTTCCCGTAGACTTTCACCGTATACATGCTATTATCAGTAAAGATGAATTACGTCCTACATTGCATGCCGTAAATTTAGAGCACCGACCCTTCACACTGTTTTTTTATTCCGGTAGTCCACGTAATATCATGGATTTGCGGACTCATCACATGTTGTTTTCGAACTTCCCTATTGAGAAGTCCAGAGTACGACTTTCGGGTATTGGTAATAATGAATTAAGTGTAGTAGGCGTAACTCAGATTCAGTACAAGGTGGGTAAGCGCATGTTTACCGATACCTTTATAGTTGTACAAAACATTGATATGTATCCAGCTCTAATTATAAGATACCTGTCTATGGGTATTCAAAACATTACCTTAGCCCTTGCCAAACACGGCGTGTGTATCAAAGGAAAATTCTATAAATCTTCTAACACCTTAAAATCAGTTTTGGACAAAAAAGAGACAAACAATCAAACAGTAACGTACATTGAGGAACCAATCACTTGTCTCATGAATCATGAGATTGTTCAAGCGACCCAACAGAATTCTCGCACACCCGTAATAGCAGATTGCACGCAAACTCTTGAGCCGAATGTACCTTAGAATATATTAGTGCGTGTAAAGAAGACTTTGCCGGGATCTGAAATGTTAATCCTTTCTGACACTCTGAAAATTAACGGGCTGTCCGTAACACAAGCACTATACACTGTTGATTCATAGCAACAAGTTAACATTGAAGTCTGTAACCATTTGAATACCAATCTAGTGATCCACAAAAATCAACACATCGTGGATGTGGAAGTTTATAAGTATCGCATTCTTACTGTTGCTGAAATTAATCACGCTCAATCAGTTGTGGATGAATCCCTCTTACAATCTATCAAAAGTAAAATCAATAAGGACATTCAAGAAGAGGAGATTCAGCAGAAATTTTTTGATCTTTTAACCAAATATCATGATGTTTTCTCCACTACCGAGGGATCTTTGGGAAAAACGGATGTGATTGAACACCAAATACGGCTAAAAGACAAGCATAAAGTCATTTACGTACCTTTGAACGACTCCCTATGAAATTCCAGAATGAGATCAATGATGAAGTAGGTAAAATGTTAGAAAAAGGAGTCATTAGGAAATCGAACAGCCCTTATAATTTCCCCTTAATCGTCGTACCGAAAAAAGATCGAAATGAGGAAACCATTCCCGATCGATTCCCAGTGCCATGTACTGACGATATTTCATCCTTGTTAGGACAGAACAAATATTTCACCAGTTTGGACTTACTTAAAGGCTTTCACCAGATACCTTTAGAAAAAGAGAGTATCCCATACACCGCCTTCGGCACAGCCAGTGGACATTATGAATTTTTATGTATGCCTTTTGGTTTACGTTGCGCCCCAATTACATTCACCAGAATGATTAATATAGTGGTCGGAGACTTGTTAGGGGATACCCTACATGCCTATATGGACGACCTAGTAATCTTTTCTAATACCTTAGAAGAACATTTATGTAAACTAGAGCTAGTGCTACAGAGACTAAGGCAACATAATTTAAGAGTGAAGATAACTAAGTGTGAATTTTTCAAAACAGAACTAGTCTATTTAGGTTTTACGGTGTCTAGTCAAGGTCTTAGGGTAGTCCAGGATAAGGTGTCGGCTATCCGTAACTTTCCGATACCTACTAACGTCAAGGGGATACAGCAATTTTTAGGCTGTAGTGGGTATTACCAGCGTTTTATACGCAATTACTCCATTATAGCCGCTCCTCTAACCGATCTTACGAAGAAGGGTGTAGATTTTATATGGTCTGAAAAGCATCAACAGGCATTCGATACCTTGAAAGAGGAATTATGCAGTTCACCTATCTTAAAATTCCCTGACTTCAGTAAGGAATTCTTTATTGCAACTGACGCCTCAGACCAAGGGGTAGGAGGGGTACTGCTTCAGCAATATGACAAACAGTTCTTCCCAATAGCTTTTTATTCACGTAAACTGAGACCTTCTGAAAGTAAATATGCAGTAATAGACCAGGAAGGGCTAGCTATTGTTAACTCACTAGTACATTTTAAGTTCATAATATACCGCTATCCTGTCAAGGTTCTTACTGACCATAAGCCCCTCACCGACTTCTTCAAAGGCTTTAGTCACAGTCCCAAAAGAACTCAGTGGCATATGATCATTCAAAACTTTGGCGCAAGGATAGGATATCTACCTGGGAAAGCAAATATCATTGCTGACGCACTATCACGCAACCCTGTGCCATCTTGTATGGAGCCATTAGCTGAACTAGTAGATATATCAACATCTGTGCCTATTATTAAAACTGTATCTGAAAAGGAAGCCCGGGTTGGAGCGCTGAACTAGTAAAGACTGAACAAAGAAAGGATCAGCAGTTAAAGAAAAAAATAGATGCTTTGAACGGCAGTCCTAAAGAAAAGGAATATATGAAGTATATGCAGCAGAATTATATAATTAAGGATAACATTCTGTGTAGGTCTGTGACAAGGAAAACCCGCAGCACCCCGCATTTGACTAACGACCAGGTAGTGGTTCCAATCTCGCTTATACCAATCGTCCTAAACTGGTTGCATTCCAATCCATTACATGGTCATCCAGGGTTCTCTATCATGTCACAGAAAGCCAAATCCCTATTTTATTGGCCTACGATGCTTATAGATATAAAAAAACACATAGCTAATTGTCACATTTGTCATGAAAACAAAGGGCACACTAAGACACCTGTCAGCTTGGCGGCCTATCCCGTGCCCAACCAACCCTTTGAAAGAGTACACTTAGATTTATTAACAGGGTTTTACGAGTCTGACCGAGGAAATAAACACCTCTTAGTGTTAATAGATGCCTTGACTCGATATACAGAATTGATAGCACTAAAAACTATAACCGCAATTGAATGCGCTAGGAAATTTTACGAGTGCTACATTTGTAAACATGGGATTCCACACAGGATAATCTCTGACTTGGGTGGAGAATTCAATTATCATTTCCTTAACTCGTTGTGTGAATTCCTTTGCATTAATAAAATCAATACCATGATTTATCACTCAGAGTCTAATGGATTAGTTGAGAGGGTAAATAGGAAGGTGTTAAATGTCCTACGAGTTACACTTGGGGGAATGGATCCCAACTGGGATATTGCCATACCAGCGGTTCTAAGTACTTTTAACCATTCATATCATGTATCTATCAAAATGTCGCCGCACAAGGCATTGTACTGTACCCCAGCTAGGACACCTTTCCATGTATTTACACCTACAACCCATTTATCAACATACCTACAGGATGTTATGGAAGCAAGTGTAAGCCGATATAATATACTTCATAAGAATTTAGAAGAATCACAAATCATAATTAAAAGAAATCATGATAAAATCGCTTAGCCAACTAAATCATATACAGTAGGCGATCAAATACGAGTATATATACAAGTATATGTACGCAAGGGTTTGAACTACAAGCTAACACCTAAGTTTGAAGGCCCGTTTAGCATTTTAGAAATATTAACTGCCAACAGACTAAAAGTTCAAAACATATCCCAACCTACTGACGTGAGAACAATACCGTTGGCTCATGTTCGCAGTTAAGGGAAAGAGGGTAGAAGGAAAGAAAAGAAAAGAAAAAAAAGATAAGAATTTATGTATGGTTATATATATGAAACATACCTAATAAGTAGTATATATGAAACTTGCATGATAAAAGTATGTATATATAACATTTGTATGAAAATATTTTATCTGTTTTGTATAGAAGTAGTTAATTCAAACACGAGTAACTACATATATCTCATTAATTGCAGGTTTCCAACATGAAGCTTATATTGTTCGGATTGGTACTGTTTGTTCAGACATTCTTGTTGTGTGGGAAGAGTGCTAAAACAAAAAATATACATTTTACACATGGCTCTATCATCGAAAGAACAGAGGATATTTTCATTATAGAGCAATATAGTTCTAGAAGTTGATTTTCCTGCCAGAAGATGATGTCATTAACCTAAAAAGCGACTTATCGCGGTTTGCCGAATCATTGAATCAATTACACCATCGTCATTTTCCTTTTAATCCAGAGATTTCACTAGCACAAACTTTAAGAGATGTCATCATTCGACTTGCAAAACAAAACTACTGAAGCAGAATGTTTGGCTCGTGATCTGCTTATGCGGACCGTGAGACACAGTAGCCTAGAAAGACGTAACCCGTTTATATTTGCGGCGCTCAACGTCTTCAGGTCTGTTGCAAGTTTAGGTTTGGGAATTTCAAATCGTCTTAAGATTAATGATCAGAATAGGAGAACTGAATTTTTGCAACATGAAAATGAATGAGTTTTTCGAACTTCATAAACAATTATCATCAATCAATCAACTTATGACATTGGTGAACGAACATTCCAGTAATATCAATCAGATGATGGATGTGCAACACCTGCTGGCAACATTAGCATATTACAGTTCTAAGGTAGACCATATCCGTACAAAAATTTCACATTTTATTGAAAAATCAAAAGACTGTGGAAGCTATCATGCTAGCTACAAAGGGTGTTCTTTCACCACATCTTTTGCCTATCAAAAATTTAACATTAACTTTAGAGAATGGTCAAGAGAAACTTGGTTATATTCCTTTGTTAGATGCACATAAGATAGAATTTTATTATAGCTTAATATCAGTAAGTATCACTCCTTGACCTTTGGTTGAGAGCTGGAAAATGTTTAGAACGTGTTGCAGTGGCGTTAAGATATTTCAAAAAGGATTACTTCAGTACTTTGATAAGGAGGTTAAGTAGTATGAAGCATATATCACGTCTTTCCTTGCTCACTGGAATGATCTTCTTTGCAGTGCCATTTTTTTTTATTTAATGATCTTAGTTAACGATTACACTGATAGATCACATTACACTTCAGTGACAATGAAACTTTTTACGTTTGATAACATAAAAGTGTACTCAAGAGGTTTTCAGGTGGAAGAGAGACTACCATTGTATTTAGCAAGTAGGCCCCTTGGATGCCAGTTCATATCTATGACCAGAGCTCAGAAATGCTTCTTTTCATGTTTCTTGCCCAGTACCTCCTCATTCCCCTTAAGCTCGCTATCTCTTGACGATCTTCCACAGTGCCAACATAAGCAGGTGATACTACCCAAAATGAAATACAGTATACAATCAAGTATTTTAGTCTCTCTCTCTCTCTCTCTCGCTCTCTCTAAGAGTTCAGAATTGCTGTCTTGTCACAGTAGATGCCAGCTGGAAAATCTCAGGTTGGAGGAAGCGATTTATTTTTAGTGACTGAAGAGGAAAGTTCAACCTTTCTCTTCTTCTTTGTGGTTTAGGAGGGATCATTGGGCTCTATTTTGGTTTCTCGGCCAGTCAGCTTAAAAATATTGTAGAAAAAAATTTTCATTGGCCATGTGTTACAAAGAGACAAGTTACAGTTGTGTGGCATAATTTAACGCTCTTTTTGTGTTCTTTGCTTTTTGTAAGTCCTGTGGAGAAGTAACTGTTTAGTCATCCTATCCATGGTGAGTCTTCAGTTCAAATTCTAAACCAAAGATCAGTACCCAGCAGTTACAATGTGTCTTTGGCCATCATTTGATGTCAGCAAATTGTTGTCATCAGTGGGACTTCAATGTTCATATGATGAGGTCATGTTACTTGACCCCAAAGTCAGATTTAATGCCCTTACATATCTTATACAGCATATTGATAAAGTCAATGGAAGTGATGAATTACACCCGGATGATCTCTGGAGAAAAAGTGCATGGGATGTAGAGAGGTTAGTTCGCCAGGAGCATAGTGCAAGACTAAAATATCACTCATTAAGGCCTGTCCACACGACCGGCCCTGATCGGTGGACCTCCCCTCTAACGGGCACACTTGAGGTTAACCATATACATTTCTTTTATTGAGCCATTCTTTGCACCATATTCTCTTCTTTTTCTTCTTTTTCATCACACAAAGCAATTATAATGCTACACAAAATCTTCTTTGCGGTAGGCCCCAAGTTTATCGTACCGCACTGAACACACTACTGGCATCGTCGGGCACGCCCTCCTCTCCATCGCCTCACCCGTGTGGACAACATTCACGGGTAACCCCGCCAGAATTTGCCCGTCAACTCCAGAGCACGCCGATCAGGCCCGCTCGTGGGGACAGGCCTTTACTCTTTATAAATTTGAAATCACATTTTCAGCCATTTTTCCCTCAATTAATGTAAATTTTGTCTTGAAACAATATCTTTTCACCCAGAATCCAGCTATGACTGTTATGTTATTCGTTCATGGTCAGGATGATTTTCCACTGATGACCATAGACACTTCCACTGAGAAGCTCTTCTGAAATTCTTGTTAATGGTGTTAAAGAATGAACAGGTGTTCATGGAGAAAATATTAGTTTTGCAGAATGTGTATCGCTTTGTGTTGATCGCTTTTTAGTCAGTCAGTATCGATGTAGTTTTCCATGGAAATTCAGCCATGTAATATGACACGATTCACAGCTTTTTTAACTACATTATGGACGTGCATGCCTAACAATGGTTCCCTGTATGAGGCACTAATTAGTTCTGCATCATTGTTAGCATGCTATGAACAGTGCCAAACAGACAGGGGTACATTTTACGAGGTTGCAATCGATTCTGGTGGAGTGTCGGTAGGAAGAGAACTTTTATTCACTCTTCAACCCTTCGATACTGATCTTGGAGTCAATTACTTTGAATTTACGATTAGCATTACTGCTTCATCTGTGGGAAAAATCATTCAAAGTGATGGCTATGCTGTTTCTCAACTTATAAGTGAGTTAGGAGGCACTTCACTTCTCTCACTGCTTGTCAGGACAGTGAAGCAGTCATGGTAAGAGAAATTCTATCACTTCAAGGACTTACTTGATCTCATTTCATTGCTTTTGAGAATGTATCTGGTTTATGTATCCTCGGGTTACTGTTTAAGAGCTGAACTTTTAACAATATACTCCATACTACTTACAGAAGGGTCTTTCACAAATGATACCCGTTTGTTAATATGCTTCCTGATAGCCATTATGTCAGGAGCAAAGGTCTGTTGATGGCAGTTTGTTCTAATTTCCATCAGACAGATTTCACAGATTTGACCAGAGACTTGTAGAGGTCGATTTCATTGTTGCATTTTCCTTCACCATTACAGTTATATCACGGTACGTTGTGTCAGTGGTTATGCACTTGATGTCAGTCGTTATGTTCACGACCAGCAAATCAACAGTGTCACTGTTGCTGCTTTAGGAGAACGTAGGCATATCTTCTTTACATTTCCCATCAGTAATGCTTTTGGATCTTTTCCAGTTTTTAGACTGTTGTACACAGCAATACTGGTCTTGTTTGCATTCAGACTTCATCTTTTTGTAGTAGTTTCCCTTCCTGTAATATGAAATAAAATAGTCGGAAGATTTTAAGCGTCATATGTTGCAGAATAGTAATGTTTAAGTGTATCTCTGCACTTGGGTTCAGAGAATCCCTCAACATTTAATGTAGTTTCCAGTTGCAGTATTAATATTGCCCTCTAATGCTGTCAGAAGTTTATTTTAATCTTGAAGCTTCTCATGTCAAGAACTATTTTAGTAAGGTAAGATGTCAATTAGATCTTTGGTCTTTTCTTTTTTTTATTGATCTGCGCACACCACTATGCTACAGAGAAAAAAGGTCTTACCCTAATGGTTACTCCTCTGTGTTCTAAATGTTTGCCGCTTTCTAGTCTTCATTGTTGTTACTGAAGGTTGTACTTTTATTTCATACAAACTGCACCTGTGTCTTTTATCTTCTTTTGAGGGACGATATGTATCTACCTAATTAAAACTGAATAAACTAATATTACTTTGCTAAAATAAAACACGGCAGAACTGACAGTTATGGTTTGCACAGATCTCATGAAGAGAGGAGTATATCAAAGGGTAAAGTACTTTATATACTTCGGAATATTCCTAAAAAGAAAGATAGCCTGGCATTTTAAATCATGACAGAGAATAAACTACGGTACTTGGAAGTAAAAACTTAAGCGATTGAAATATTTCTTAGTAGTTTGTTAGAGGACGAAATATTCCCAAAAATATTATTGGCAAAAACACCACTACCCCTTAACAAGTTAGGAAAAAATATATTTGATTGGTTTGCTTCACTCTGGCCTGTTTCCAGCAGATGTATTAATGGAGGATGCATTTTTTATTAGCTTGTTAGAGGAGAGAGCATTCCAGGTTCTTATATCAGAGAATGAAGAAGTGTGTTTGAAGTAGTTTGTTACGGACTGAATTGTTAAATTTATATATTACTTTAGGGAAAAGTATCGCAATATACCGACTGTAGTATTTCCAAGAAAGTCGACTAGGACGTTGTTTCTATTGTGGAATACTTAGTAGTAATTAATAATATAAATAAGGTTGAAAGTGAGTTATGAACGGTTTTATGACATTGGGAAACATTTATAAAGCAAAATGTAATATTTACTATTTATGCGTAACATGACATTTTGATAGAGAATGTTGTATGTCTAGTAAATACATGCACGTCTCATGAAATAATATATGCAAGATTTATATGCAAGAAATCAGTGTAAGCATACTTTAAGCTCATATATACATAATGGTCTCTTTAGTACTTGTGTCTGTGTTGAACGTCATTGGATTAATGACGCAATTTATTGTACTGGTATAAAATAAATGTCTGTTAAACATGTTGGATTCATTACTTACTATTGAAATAACATTACTTTCTTCCAAGTTAATGAGGATGAGAAGTTCTAGCATAAAATTCTAGTACGCATAAATGATTATCAATTTGACATGAATGGTTGACTATGAAATTAAAAGAATTTGCAACACTATTAACGGAATGGAATTTAACATCTTACTAATGTAACAAAAAAACTTAAGTTAATTATTATGCAATGTGTTTATCCAAAGTTTGTGATGTTTTTTTAAGCATCTTACATCGTATATAAAAGAAGACTTAATGGCATAGTTGCAAGTGAAGGGGTTTGCTAATTATTGATCAATACCGACCTTGTGGGTCTTATTAGAAAATTGACTGCATGGACATTTTTCCATATATACAGACTTCTTAATGTTTTTTATTAAAACATTTGTGCGTTTTATCAGTGATGTAATTTCCGACATCCACAGAGAATGTGATACATTTGTTTTCTTCTTGAGGTTCCGTTTAAAGCGTATTAGTTGTGATTGTGACCTTTCCATACGCAAAAAATTCATGTTCAAAATTACAATTCGCTGGAAGCAGAATCTTATTTTCCAGTCTTTCACTCCTTTAGTTTAAAAGGGAAGTCTCTCCCTCTCTCTCCCTCTATTTCTTGGACTGTCGATCAAAATCTTGAAAAACAATTGCGATTATATCGTTGCTGATCGCTTGAAAATAATAAGAGTTCTTCTTTCGAGTTACCCAATGTGTACCTTCATATGAATCTCTCTCTCTCTCTCTCTTGTATTATAGTCAGGGAAACGCTCCAAAATTTTCGGCGTTCAAGGCTCGGTGGAGGCGCCCTATGGTCTACCCGGATGGCATTAGGTGACACCGCTTCGATTGGGAGAGTTGGCGGTGCAAAAGATACCCGGCACTTTCGCATCCTCCTCCTCCTCTTATCGCCTTTTCCAACTTTGAGGAGGAAGTAAGTATTCTTGCCCGTTAACAACCGAAGTTCATCTCTTCGAGTGCTGCTCAGGTGTTGGTTGCTGTTCTTTCCTCTTCTGTTCCCGGTAACTTGGTGTAGAATGATTTCTTACGTGAAAATAATTGAAGTAAAGTATATCTCAAATTCGTCTTATTATGACAGCATTAAGTTTTGTTAGATTGTATATTGTTTGTAGTCAGCTCTGCTCCTGTGATTAAAAGGAATGGCTACAAAATAGTTCAAGTGCATAGATTTAAAAAAAAGAAATACTTGTAACAAATTTATTAATTTAATTTTAAAAAACCAGGGATTGCAATAATTGACCAATGTTTTTCAAAATGTATATCCGTTTTTCAGACACATTCGTCAGCCCCTTGATACAAAAGAAATTGTATAGTAAAACGTATTTGGGCTGTTATGATTATTCACAGTCACTTTGGGCATGAAGTTGCATTACTATATACTGAGGTTCTTTACAGATTTTAGATGATGGTGCAGTACAAGGATGTTAATTATACAATGAACTTATTAAGTGAATATAGTTTTAATAAATTTGGATTTAAAAAATTCGCGTCAACATTCCGTGTATATTGAACTTGAATCAAATAACAGTGTTCTGCGTCATAATCGACGGTGTCATTTTCAGTGTAAGTGTTTCACTTTTACCACAGTTTGCATCATTCCTCTTAGGCTGGTTTGGATCAGATGGCTGTTTCCTTCCAGTTTTCCAGCAGATATGGTAAGGGGTGAGGTTACAAAGCCTACACCTGTTTCCTTCCAGTATTCCAGCAGATAGATCAGGGGTGAGGTTACAAAGCCTACACCTATTACCTTCCATGTTTCCAGCAGAAATGTAAGGGGTGAAGTTACAACACCTACACCTGTTATCTTCAAGTTTTCCTGCAGATATGTAAGGGGTTAGGTTTCAAAGCCTTCTACACCCGGCTTCATTGATGTTCCACCCCCTCAATGTGAGACCACCTTAACATGGTAAGGGGGCTCTTGAGCCCTAGGAATCTGTTCCCGGGTTTGAGTCCAAGAGTCTCGTGTATTCATACATTTTGCAAAAAGTGGAATTTTCCACTTTTTGCAAAATTTTACTGCTTAGGTGAGTCTGAGAAGGGATCATGCTTTGGAAGGGGTTTGCATTCGAAGCAAATTGTGGGAGTTGTGGTAGTGAGTCGCCACCCAATATGGTTAGGACCTAAGAGACAGTGATCGGCTTTTCCCATTACTGTCTTGAGGACGGAACCATCGGAATTTAGGGGGGTCTGGTGTTTGGGGATGGGATTCTTGACTTCTGTCCAAAAGCCCACCAATACGTTTGGAGAGGGTAGTCAGTCCCCATTAGTGGGGACAGAACTCCCATCAGGCGGATTGGCTTATACCTGGCCCACTGCAAGCATATTGGTGCCATCCCGAAAGGGTAGGGTATGAGGTGGTCTATTGGGAGTCAATTTTCATGTGTACCACTGGTGGAGAATACAAATGCCTGACTGATCCACTATACTTTCTTGATAAAGCCAAACAGTTTTGGGTGTGTAGGGGAGCTGATTTGTGTGAGGTGGCCTAGTGTGTGCGTGCATAGTATCCTGGCATCGCTTCGTGGGCTTTGGCGGTTTGTTGGGGTGGGGAGTCTAGGCATTAGATGCTTCCTGAGTTTCCCTTTCTGATGTACTGTTGGGGCCTCAGTGCGGCTCTTGGGTGTCGGGTGTGCACTTTTTGGACTTCTGAATGTGAACTGGCATCATTTTATGGATTTGATTACAATTTTTCCCTCCCCTGAATCTGAAGACTCACTGGCACTTGCAACAACTTCTGGCATAAACATGGATATGAGCTCGGCTGTTGGACCGAACCAAACACTGAGTTAAGAAAGTTAAGTATATCTTAGTTTTACCAGACCACTGAGCTGATGAACAGCTCTCCTAGGGCTGGCCCGAAGGATTAGATATTTTAACGTGGCTAGGAACCAATTGGTCACCTAGCAACGGGACCTACAGCTTATTGTGGGATCCGAACCGCATAATATCGAGAAATGAATTTCTATCACCAGAAATAAATTCCTCTGATTCCGCTTTGGCCGAGCCAAGATTCGAACTTGGGACCACCGGATTGGCAGCCGAGCGCGAAAACCACTCATCCAACGAGGAACTCGCCAAACACTGAGACACCAGGGTGTTGGTAAATCTGGTGGATTTTATTCAAATAATAGTCCTTTATTGCACTAATATAAATTTGTCATTAGATTATGAATGTTTGCATAGTTTAATGAAACAATTTGGTAAAGTGGAAAGAATTAAATTACTTCTAGAAAAAGATAAGCAGTCATTTTCTGCTTTTGTTAAATTTGTCCACCCTTGGAAGCTGGTATGCAGACAATTCGTCGAAAGACAAATGGTAGAATGACAACTCATCAAATGATAATTCGTCGAAATGACAGTTTGTCGAAATGAATGGTATATACGTAAATAGTATGGTAGTTTGAAACTATTTTTCTTTTTAAGTACCTGTTCATTGATAGTGTGGTTGTTCAAGAATAGTTAGCAGAATAATATGCTAGTTTGAAACAATTACTGTTCCTGATAGTATGGTTGTTCAAGAAGTTCTGTTCTAAAGTATTTTCTTATAATATTACAGTCTCTAATATTAAACATTTCACCATAGCCCATGAGAACTTTTGCATGCTTACACAGTTGATAAGAAACATGGTGATAAAACATACTGGAGATGTGAAAAACGGAGTGAGTGAGTGTGAAGCGAGATTACAAACTGTTGATGATGTGATTCAAGGAAATCCTTCACGGCATTACCATCCGCCAAATGTACTCGAAATGCTGCCTTGAAAGTTGCAAATGAAATTATGCAAAGGGCCTGTGAAACCGAATAAGTGACTGGCTGCATAGTAGATAATGCAATATGTACTATGCCTTTGAGTGTTGCAGGAGCACTACCCAAAAAAATCTTCTCTTTTGCGAACAGTGAACAGGGAAATGTCTGTACAAGAAGATAAAGACCTATACGTTACGACACGAGGTGAAAATCTTAAGTTGTATTAAGACGAAAAAGTGACTATTTATGGAACTGCGAGAAATTTGAACATTCTATCCCAAAAATGTATTTGTTTTTGTGAAAGCACATTTGACTGTGCACCAGTTAATGGCTGAAAATAAAACCTTATCATTACTATATCGTTTGTCGGGCTCAAAGGACCAAGAGACTTAAGACATTATTTTTACATTTATAAAACGAAGTCGAAGCTTGAATGTTTCATCCATTATGACAGACTATGAACAAGCAGCTACAAGGCTAATGAAAAAATAAGATCCCCTGAAGTTGTTTTTTATCACTTTGGTCAGGGTTTATGGCTCAATCTTCAATCGTGGCGGCTTCAAAGTTGGTAAAGAGAAGGGGGAAATGCATTTTTAATCAAACAATTACAAGCCCTTGCATTTGCACCTCCTGAAGATGTGCGTTCGCTTTTTAACAACTTCGTCCAGTCGTTAGACTAAAGGCCTGTCCACACGACCGGGCCTGATCGCGTGCTACAGGTTGACGGGCAAATTCTGGCGGACTTATCCGTGAATGTTGTCCACACGGGTGAGGCGATGGAGAGGTGGGCGGGCCCGACGATGCCACTTGTGTGTTCAGTGCGGTACGATAAACATGGTGCCTACGCAAAGAAGAAGATAGTGTAGCATGATAATTGCTTTGTGTGTGATGCAAAAGAAGAGAATATGGTGCAAAGAATGGCTCAGTAAAAGAAATGTATATGGTTCACGTACGTCTGCCAGGGTCGAAGCTCAAGCCATCGGGCACCACCATGGTGATTTTGCTACAAGATCCATCGGGCAATTTGACGGTTTGCCCATCAAGTGTGCCCGTTAGAGGGGAAGTCCGCCAATCAGGCCCGATCGTGGACAGGCCTTTACAGACTGATGAAATCCTGAGCGACTTTTTGTTTGTTTTGAAACAACTTGGCTAAGGATAATTTAAAGAGGAAGAAGAAGAAGACCTACTTTTGATATTGAGATGTGGTCGGTCAATGGTCTGGTGAAGAATAATTTGCCAAGAACAAAAAATTCAGTGGAAGGGTGGCACCATGCGTTTAATAAGCGGGTTTTAGTACGGAATCCTCCGGTAACGAAGCTTTTAAGGAAGCTAAGGAAGGAGCAAGTAAGTAATGAACTCCAAATTGGGCAAGCAAGCATGGGAATAGATATGTCTAGGAAAAACGATAGATATTTCTAGGAAAAAAAATTGTGGATGAGTACAGCGGCTAGGACGGGTTAGATTTTTAAAAAGCAATTGCCCATAACTTATAAAATTCCTGCCTGTTAATTAAATTAGAAATTATCTCTTTCGTTTTTACATTTTCAGCTTTACAACTATATTCCTTCAGAAAAAATGCTGTAAAAAATAAAATTATGTTTTATTTGGTATCTTTAAATAAACCTTTTAGATGAATTCGACATTTTACCTACTATCAATGACTAGATACTTAAGAACAGAAATTGTTTCAAACTACCTGACGAGATAAGATAAAGCGAAAAAGAGTGAGAGGGAGTTAGTGTGTGTGTGTGTATGTAAAAGTGTGTGTGTATGCAAATATAATATATATATATATATATATATATATATATATATATATATATATATATATATATATATATATATATTATTCGAGCTACAAATGTCCTTTAATATCTAATTCGCTCTACCTCGGAATTGATATATTTTCATATATATAAACCGAAGGGGAATTTTTTAGTTCATAATAATTTCGTCCCCTCATGGGATCGAACCACTGTCCAGCGGACAGGGACGATATCAGGACGACATTGACGTTAGCAATTCCTCCATTGTTAGAACACAAATTCAAAAAGAATCTTATGGCTTCAGAACGTTCATAGCCACTCTAGTAGCAGAAGTTCCATCGAGTGACTGATTGATTGATTAATACTATATTAATTTAGCATCGCGACAACTAGGTCATTGATGCCGAACTATATATAAAAAGACCCAATAAATTTTAAGAATAATTAAACAATTTTTTTAAAAAGATAATAAAAGATACAAATAATTATAAAATAAATATAAAAATGAATTATAAAAAAGCAAGTATTATAAAGATACAGCTCTATTCATAAATACGTATATATACATATATACCTACATACACATATACATATGTATATATTCTATATATATATTATATATATACTATATATATATATATAGGATATATATATAATATATAATATATATATATAGTATGTGAAAATTGAAGGCGGTTCTATCAACCAGTAGACATCAGTCGATGCAAGGTGAAGGACATTCCTTTATTCCCATTATAAGTACTTTTATTGTCGTCGCAACATTTCAAGATATAAAAGTCCCATTTTCAAGCTAAAGAAAGATAAAACAAAAGTTAAAATCACAAACTCGGGATAAAAATTAAAAGTTTAAAAAGTATACAAATATAAAAAAAACAAGTACAAAAGTGGGGAGGTGTCAATACCATACGGTGCTCAAAGCACAGACCGAGTGACAAACAATTCGGGCCGGGCCAGCTTTGACTTGAACTCACGAGAGATACAGAGGTGTCGAGGAAGACTGGGTGTTTAACTGCGGAACGAATTGTTTAATGAAGATTGATTCTAAAATAGCTAAATGCTGTTCGTTAGGGGATTGGCCTATAATTTTAAAATCTTTGTAAATTGTGTCATGTTTACATTTCTTTGTATGTCTGCGTATACATGAAAACTCGGGATTAGTTAATTTGACACCTGTTCTATAACTAACGCCTCGACGAGAGTGTAATCTCATTTTGAGTAACCTCCGTGTGGAGCCGACGTACTTCCCTAGATTATATCTAGGGCAATTAAATAGATATACTGATGACCTCAGTATATCTATTTTGAAAGTGTCATTGTACTTAGCAGCTTTGCTCTTTACTGTTAATCTCTTATTTAATTAGTTACCATCTTACTTTTATACAAAATTCCAATTTCAGTGATGAAATGATAATTAATCTATATAATTTTTTAAAAAGTATAATTTACTACTGTGCCCCATTTTAGTCTGATTTAATGTATAGAATTTTAATTTTTTCCCTGTTTTTAGCCCTGAAGATGGGATTGGTATCCCGAAACGTAGGCGTTGGGTAAAAATAAAGTTTTAACGGAAAAATGCTGAAGTTTCTGCTGGCCATACTCTTTTCATTATATATATATATATATATATATATATATATATATATATATATATATATATATATATATATATATATATATATATATATATAAAGGTCCAGGAATCCACCAAACATTGTGAAGAATATTTTATTAGGAACGTTTCATACTACTTCAGAGTACATCTTCAGCCTGTAATTATAAATTGTGACAATTTAATTAACAGTAAAATAAATACATTAAGACTAAAACATCAAGATAATAAGTTAATCAAAACCTTAGAGAACATTTAAAACAAGCAATAGACTAAAACTTTAAGAAATATGGTAATTAAAATTTACAGAAACATTTATTTAAAACAATAATGGAGGACAAGTACCCTAAGTAAAAGTAGAGAAAGGAATAATTTGAAAACACAGTTCGGCCCAGATCTCAGTTATGCTAAATACGTGGCAGCAGCCACGTTTGCATTTAGAGAAGGAACCAGTCGTTTGATGTATATAATGACTCAAGTGTCGTTAAGTAATTGTTGGGAGTGCTGTCAATGATTGAGAAATGTGTTTTATCAATATTAATTTTACATATTTTGGCGTTGTTACGGATATTGGATAATTCTGGATTTGTTATTCGTTGTCCTGTTCTGTAGCTAACTACTAAGTGACTAGAATATCTCACTTTTAGTAACCGTTTGGTCGATCCGACGTAAATACCAGGACAACCCGGACAATTAAATTTATAAATGACGTCGGATCTCATGAACGGTGGTAGTTTTTCTTTGTGTGTAAAAAATGTGCCAATTTTTAATGGGTTGACAGGAATCAAGTTAATTTTAAACAACCTATTTCACTTTCAATGATTTTCCTTATTCGCTCGCCTAATTTGTTTTTATATGTAAAAGGAATGGTACAGTACATAACTAGCTTCTTAACATCATAGGAAGGAACTTGCTCAGAAAAAGTTATTATTCTAAATAATAATTTTTCTGAGCAAGTTCCTTCCTATGATGTTAAGAAGCTAGTTATAATATATATATATATATATATATATATATAATATATCTATATATATAATATATTATATATAATATATATATATAGCTATATATTATATATAAATACATATCTATCTAATACTATATACTATATTAATCATCTATATATTATATCTATATATATAATATATATCTTTATATATATATAATCTAATCTATCTTTATATCTATCTCTATATACATATATATATAATTATCATATATACTATAATATATATATATATATATATATATATATATATATAATATATATATAACTATTTCAGCAAGAATAAAAGCGAGGCACACACAAGCATTATAGTTTATCTAAAATACCAGTGTTAAAAAGAAATCCAAATAAGCCACTCGTTAAAAATCCCATTTGCTCCTAAAATTTTTGACAACTGAAAGACATTATGCTCTTTCCCATGAGTTCCATCGAAAAGTGAGCCAGGTGAACGGTGGTGGATTGCTCCTGGATATAATCGTGCTGATCTATTGACCAGACCCAATCACCCTTCAAATGTTGCATTTGTTTATTCATCAAAATATGATCCCGAGTTTATGGCCTTTCCTTCAGAAATGTGGCCTATCAGTCAATCGGTAAATTGTGATTTACCCGATAGAATTTTTGTTAATCTTGCACAATACTCTGTTCATGAAGAAACCATAATTGATGTGTCAAAATTCAACAACTATAATATGTTAATTGCAGTCACTACTAGGATATTTAACATCGTTAAGATGAAATTTTTAAACGGTGTTCTAAAGAAACTTGAACATGGATCCCTTCAGTAAGCTGCGAGGTTTTGGATTATGCAAGCACAAAAGTGTCTTCCTGAGACAAATGCTTTTAAAGATTAGGACCATTTCAAACTGAAGATGGTACGATTATGGTAGGACAAAGAATGGAGAAATGGTTAAAACATGATTAGAACCAAGATAGCTTCCTCCTATTACCTAGAAAGCATCCATTTACAGTCTTGTACATTAGTTATTTGCATAGTGTGGATCATTCTGGAGTTGTTACATTTTGTAAGCTTCGTCGAAAATTTGGGTTCCTTCAGCATGCAAAATTATAAGATCAATAAAGAGAGGTTGTACTATATTTGCACGAAACTAGATGCCAAAGTTGAAGTTCAAAGTATGGGTCAGATTTCTACTAAAGCATTGCACACCTTTAGTACAAGATATTTTTATATACTATAACTTAATAAGTGCCAAAGTAATCCATGACAGAATTATTTTAGTTCTACCTTTCAACACTAAGATAACAAATGTGCTAGTTTTTTTATATCCCTTTCCTATGTATATTGAAAATCAAATCATTATTAGAAAGGGGCTTAGTAATCATTTTGCATTGGAAGAACATGGTTTAATGTTAGCCCTTTTAACTGATGATCAATTCAATGTGTAATTTTGAAGGAAAAAGAATATGTGATATTGATAACTTATATAAGACTACTAATGATCATCCCTGTATACTAGAGAGGATACTAAAACAAATTCAAGAAAAGTATGTGTACACACAATCATTTAATAAGACTTTTGAAGCAACCGTAGTGAATGAAGACATTTTTGTTTTTTCATTAGATACTGCTCTAGCCACAGTCACTTGTCCTCATGTCACCACCCAATTGAAATTTAAGAATATTAAGTCTTTTGCAACATCATGTAAGTTTAGTTATACCACATCAATTATACTATGAACCACACCTTTTCACTGAATACCATTTCAACAAACATGTGCCATATAATAATTGCACATATGCAAAAGATGAGTTAAAATTGTCTCAGAACTAAAGAAACTAGAAAACTTGAATTATGTTGAGTTGATGACTATTACTTTTATACAAAACAAATAACACCAGTTCTATCATTTGTAAATCTGCTGGTAATAGTAGTCACTATTGTTTTGTTTGTCATCATAGTGAAGCATATGACAGAAAGGAAAAGAAATTACCAATAATTGGCATTTAATATCCACATCATTTCTAACATATTATTGTTTTTCAGATATTAGTATTCTGTGTACATTTATTATGCTTATGAATTGAAATACTTATGTTTCTGATATGTTTAACATTTACAATCATTTTTGTACAATTTTTATTACACTTATTCTTTCTTCCAGAGTTGGAGGAACAATTTATTTATGTATATTTTGTTGTATTCATTAACATTTCTTAGTACATCCATTTTTCTTATATAAATATATATTAAACATTGAAGAAAATGTTTGGTAGGTGACCGAGTGATGTGATGATAGCTATAAGAAATAGTAATAGATAGGTTAGCGTAAAATCAGAAAAGAGAGAATAATACGAGTACAGTTAAAATAATGAGAGAGAGAGAGAGAGAGAGAGAGAG
The DNA here is from genome assembly GCF_015104395.2 of Macrobrachium nipponense. Taxonomy (NCBI): domain Eukaryota; kingdom Metazoa; phylum Arthropoda; class Malacostraca; order Decapoda; family Palaemonidae; genus Macrobrachium; species Macrobrachium nipponense. The sequence goes on along the minus strand of NC_061098.1, from coordinate 19,346,472 downwards.
AGAGAGAGAGAGAGAGAGAGAGAGAGAGAGAATTGAGCTTTGCTGTTTGAGTCAAATTTTATCAATAACCATAAACGTTGGCAAGACGCCAAAGTGGCAACAGCCATAACACCGTCGCGATAGAAATCTTTGACCTGTGACCTCGCACCAGACTCATTTAGCTTCTATTGATGATGAAGCTCCATCTCCTGGAGGAGATATTAACATGTTAATTAACAGGCTCCGCCTTAAAGAGGAGGCATTAACATGTTAACCCCACCTAAAAGGGGATGAGGTAAGATTAGGGAGAATCCGCTTCACGAATCAAGAATCCGTTTGGGCAGAGAACTAGAACATACACCGCCTTAGGAGGTTGGGCCAAATTCGATCCTGGGGTAGCTGATTGCAAAACGCCAGAACGAGAGAAGAGAGGACCAGCCGCCGTCGTACAGTGAAGAAGCAAGACTTTGCTAGTGGTCCTAACCAGATTCTTAAATTGTAACTTGTAAAAATGTACTTGTATTGTTAGCCATAGTAAAGAAAGAAACTCTGCCGTTCGTCTTACTTAAATACTCCTGAGAGACTGATATTATTACTAATCCAGAACTACCAATTAACAAGAAGTATAAAGTCAAACAGAACCAGATCCTAGAATGAATCATCTAGAAGAAAGAAGCAGGCAAGAGAACACACTCGAACACTCTTCAAACACCAGAACATTAAAATATTTTTTAATACTTTTACGTTAAATTCACAGTTCTAGATTCATGCGATTTTTAATGTGATTTTTTTAAAAACAAAAATCACTCATCAAAAGAGACCAAAAAACCAAAAATATTGTATTTAAATTTAAATATTTCTTAAGCAATTTTTTTTTATTTTTTCTTTCTATGCGATTTCTATAATGAATTTTAAACAAAACAGAAAAAATTAAAAAGGAAAAACTCTACAAAAATATTTTACTAAAATTTAAATATATTTAAAAAATTATGTTACAATCATTGTCCTATTATCAGGCGATTTAAAAAAAATTCAATTCGAATACAGCTTTTTATTACAAGTAGGGGTGCCGAGCCCCTTCCTCTGCGCTCGACAGGTCGAACGAAGAGGCGGAACGCGACACGTCCCCCGCAGGGGAAAGAGCCATACGAGGGAGCTGACTAGGAGGGAGGAACGAGGAAGACGTGTCCGTAACCAGAGGTGTCGCTGGAGAGCTTTCCGACGACCCCTTCCTCCTGTCGTAGCGCTCCCACTGCTCTTCCGATCACAACATACAAATATCACAAGGCTTGGCCCGACAGCACTCACGCCCTCGGCACCGAGTACACAATAAATAGGGGTCCACTTGATCAGAGGACCTAAGGCCCCACAATGACGGCCCTCCACACCAGGGCATACTCTCCGGTTGGTTGGGGGGGTTTCTCACTCTCGTGGGCTTGCATGGTTATGGGCTCGATGCACTCCACAAGTCATAAACACAATAAAAAAACAAGAGAAATCAGTAAGTACTTACGCAGGATGCACACTACAAGTACTACAGCAATAAGAAAAAGCAAATACAAGGATAGCTTCATAATCGAAGGCGAGAAAGTCTCACGACGATGGCTGGCAGAGAGGTGAACAACACATCTTCATCCGACAGCGGCCGAAAGCAAAGTGGAATGTTTACCTCCAGTACCTTGTTGGAAAGCTTACGACCGGTCCAGCTGGCGCTGTAAGTAAATCCCTATGTAAAGGACCGAGGGTTTGTATTAAGTGTCGGAACAAACTTGTTATCATCATCCTTTGTTGCCTTTCAACGTTTTATTCTAACTAGAGTGGAAGGTATGTGATTTGCAGTTGGGGGACTGTGATTTCTTCATAAAACAATAGATATTTTCCCTGTCTGGGTCAATCAATATTACTTAAATATACGTACTGTAAAGACAGAAAAACTTGCCTATCTTCCATCTTCATTGCTAACCGTAAATTATATTACATCTACATGCATCAGTTGATTTTGTTGTAGTTTACACTAAGCTCATAAGTAGCTCGCATCAATTTTTAAAAATTATGGAATGGTGTGCAGCTTCAGTTTGACCATTTGCATTTCAGTCATATGTGTATGATTCCAATATCATTACATTTATGGTAAATTTTCTTAATTAGATATAAAATTTTAGTACAGTATGTATCCTGGTAGGTAAGGTCTAAATTCAGGATAAACCGAATGAATCTTTGAAGAATGAAAATTGTCAATGTAGACTGGTAGGATTGAAGCAGAAGAAAATTGAAGCTTGAAGCTGAAAATTGAAGATTGAAGCTGAATAACAATACTGAGAAAACATAGCCGATAGTTCTGTAAGAAGTACCAGTTCAACCTTTGAATACTGAGAAACACACTTATCAGGAAACATTGGTAGAATTTTCAAAACTTGTGCAAAAAATTAAATCAATAACTCTGACTAAACAGATCTGTGGCTGCTGTGTTATAAAACCCAGGCCTCACCAGTACTGATCATCCATTGCTGGCCCTGCCCCCAACCACATCCATGGCAGCTAACACATGCACCAACAGTTGCAAATCAATATGAGATTCACTACAGGTTAGAACAGCCTCTATCTCAAAAGATGATAAACTGGGGCAAAACATACCCGATACAATATTACTACTTGGGGATGTATTAAAGACATTATTACACCGAGAGTATATCATTCCAGTACATTTTATTAAAAATATTCCCAAGCCTAAAACCACAAAAATTCAACCCCTTATAATCATAGTTTAGCTTTATTTGGCTAATACACTTGAATTGTTAGGTGTCGTAAAGCTAATACTATAATTACAGACTTGGCGGTAAAAGTTTGTTTCCGGTCTAACCTTTAATTCCACATGAGGGTTAGTACTACACATGGCGAAACAGTGATCAATCTATGCTGTTTCTCTGTGTTTAGTACTATCCTCAGTGGGGGGGGGGGGGGGGGGTCAAATGTATTTTGCTGTGTTCAGTGGGATTGAAGGGATTGAATGTCACTTCAAATGGTCTCCAAGTACATTTCGTAAAATTTAAACTTAGAAAATATCCTCAATTACTTACATACCTATATGTATTTTATTTTTTAATGTGAGAAATAAATAAGTTTGCAGAAATTAGGCATGTGGTATACGGTAAATGACCGAACAGCGACATAGCGGCCACCTCTCTTGGAACGCGGTAAAATTCCCGAATAAGAGCTTGAATTATGTTATTTCGTAATTTAGGAGAAAACACTTACTTCGAGAGGTTTCTGTGTGCTGCCAGGAAGGGCTACATCTCATGACAGCGAATTCAAGTACTTTTTCAGGAAGGTGGCCTCATTCTGGGATCGGTGGCTGTTATATCACTGATCAGTCATTTACCCTAGGTATTGTATGTATATATATATATATATATATATATATATATATATATATATATATATATATATATATATATATATATATATAATGAAGATTAGAAAATTAAATATAAATATAAAATCGAGTAGGGATGTTCGGACCGGAAAAGAACATTATCCGACTAGGTTAGGTTAGGTAATACACTTTTAGTTTGGCAAGTCTAACGCGATTGGCCGACTGGTTACATAGCCTACTGAAGTGGACTTTCCAATTCATACCAGGGAGCTTGTGATTTGGTATAAATTTATCTATTTTACAGTAGTTTTCATTTTGAATTTAAAGTTTAATAGGTATAGTAGTTTCAATAGCAACTCTGTTTGGGGATTTACTACTATAGTATAAAAAAGGATAAATCTAAGTTGCTACCCATGGGGGTCAACCCGTACCTAAGCAAATGGGTTATGTTCTTATCAGCACTTTATTAGTCGTAAACCTTGACTTACAACCCTATAAATTATTAGACACGGAACAGATATTAAGCCTAATGGAGGGAACATTCCCCCAACAAGGTCACGTTAAGCACCTACCTTCCTTGAGGTCCAGACTGGATACCTTCACCATTCGTGGTGTGACCGGTGAATCTGGGTCCCATTATCGAAGACATATTCATCTGGCTGTCCATTGCTGAAATTTCAACAGATTTCAACCTCGTTGAGGAAAAGTTAATGTTAAGGGTTGCGAGGCGGAGTTCCATGTTTATTGTTCCATGGCCGAAACAGTACAGCAGCTGGATTCCAAATTGTCATTCCGGTGGCGTCTGACAACTATCGTTCTCTACGATACACTTCGTCTACAATTGAATATAAAAAATTAACTACGCAACATATAATAAACTAATACTATATCTAAAGATAACGAAATTAGAATGCTTTTGAGAAGGTCAGCAATTCAGCTGACAGAAGAGTGTAATATTATAAATAACGGAACTGTTTCACATTTACCCCTCTATCTTCATTACTTACCTTCATTCTATCATTTGATTTCTCTACCAGTCCCTGTACACCTGTATATGATATTATGTCCTGCAACTGCACCTCAATCTCTTTCTACTTATCATCATAACATTCAATTCCTTGTTCCGTCAGTCTCATGCTTATGTCATTCTATCCTGCTATCCTCCTGTTAGCTTTCGTACTCCCTCTGCCTACCTGTTTTTAATCCGAGCCCCAATTTCGTCCATTTTATCCTCCTCTTCCTTTAGATGAAACTTTCTTAATTAGTTTACTGTCCCATTTCCAACCTTGCAAAAACAAGAATAATCAAAACCATAGTACAGTATCCTTAAAGTTCATATTAAATTATACGTAACAACACACATTTTCCATAAACGTACTGTATTTTCTGTGTTGTTTATTACTTAACTTCATTTTAGTGTGCGTAAATTCCATATCCTCATGAGACAGGTAAACTATAGTTTGCGATGTCTTCATCATGTACTGTACTGAAAATTTGTCAAAGTTTGTATCTACCATTTTTGGTAGTGAAAATTATATTTCTTTTAATGTAGTTTTGTATACTTCTCTGTTTTTTCCTAATTTTATTTATTCTGCTTCTAACCACTCCTTTTAATATTATAAACAGAGCCGTGATTTATTACATAAATTTGAATTTACTTTGTGTCCTATTGAATAAAATATTTATAAAAGCACCCAAACCCTTTTGCAAACGTTTACTCGTTGGTCTGTATGGCAGTCTACAAAGTATTTCTGAAATTTAATAATGATTTTCATGCAGTTTGGTGGGCCAAAGAGTAACATTAGTTTTGGGGACTGATCAAGTCATGGAATTAAGATTTCCTTTTGTAAATTGGCAGAGGCAAAAAGCAAAACCATTATATCCAACTTCCATAATCTATGGCTTACTAAAAGCATTTACTCTTCAACTTGAGCAGGAAATGGTGTACTACTTGAGCAGTCACGTTGGCAAAGGGAATGAACGAAGGGTGGAAGACTGAAGGCTATGCATCTCAGGCCCATGGGAATTATGGTGCCTAGGCTAGGCATACTGTATATAGCACATCCTTACCAGGAACAATCAGTGGTTCAGTGCTAGTTACATGTTTCCTGGTTCCGTGGATTGCTCTCGGCCTATAGCTCACCTGTCACCTGGCTTCAAGTAGATACTGTACCAGAATTTTCTGGAATTAAGGAAAAGGACACAGGGCTTGTAACCCCACCCCTAAGAGGTTAATGAGAAAGCGGAACTCTGTACCTATACAGCGCCATCTCCTTCCAAGAAGTGTGTGTGTTCACATACAAGACACTAATTACATAAAAGTTCCATAGTTAAGGGATGGGGCACAAAAAAGCCGTCCACTTTACTGTTGGACTGGACCCAGTTTTGTTGGAATCATGGTGGAATACAGTAGCAAAAACCCCTGTCAAAGGTAACACAACGTTTTAGTGTAATGTGTATATTTTTCCTTTACGCATCCAAGATCAATAATTTGTAGTAAATATGAAATATGTTTGGTGCGCCACCGACATACAGGGAATACTATCTCACGGCGCTTTTTCAGCACCATTAACAGTGTTTTACAGCGCTGTACCTCGATGGTCATCAAGTTACGACACCATTGAGACGTGTTAACTTCAAGAATAGTCATAAAGTTAATGGGGCTTATGGCACTGTAACTTGTAGCACCAATCATCAAGTTACAGCGTCGTATGAGCCGTTAAAGGTAAAAATCGACTTACGGCGGAAATCAGCTTGTGGCGCGGCTCAGGAACGGATCCCCAGCCATAAGTTGGGGACCTTGAAGGATGAGTTAGTAGAACTCCCGTGAATAATCTTTGGTGTAAAATCATGTAAAATTTTGATCTTTAAGGGGATGGCACTATTTCATTAAATATAGTTTGTTCTTATGAAAAGTGAGTGGTTGTATAACAGCAGAAAAATATGCTACTTTTATATCTCAATTAGGGGCAAGCATATGTGTTTTTCAGTGTTAACATGTAGTAATGATGCACATACAAGATACAACTAAGAAATAAACGAATACATATTAGGAGGACTTTCATTTTCTTTTTCCTCATATTAAATCATCTTCTTAAGTAGTGAATTCAAGGCATTTTGACTATAAGTGCATTAAATACCCATGGGATCTAGTAGCCAAATACTTTCGTAAATGACTCTACATATGATCAATATTCAAAGGTTTAAATGATGTAGAAATTATCCGGAAATAATTTTATTGAAGGATAGATGAAAAAAAAATCTTAAGTACAGTACAGACATCTGGACATCTCATTAACAAATAACAGTACAGAGTGTGAAACAACAATGAAGGAGAGGTCATTCATTTTATTCATATTATACAGTATACCATTACAAAATAAGATAATTCTCGCCTTTCACTTCAGGAGTTGTTTTCAAAACTAGAAGGTCAAGTTCTACATAACAGTATTTGTACATAAACTAGAGGTTCTGGCTTCTAGATATGTGACATTAGGATACAAAGGTATTTTAGCAGGTTGAAACTCATAATTGATCTAGGTGAATTCAGTGACCACGTTGTTGATCTGCCACATTGAAAAGTATTTATTCTGAACTACACTATTTCGGCAATAAAATGGACTTTATAAATATTAATGTAGTTCTACTTCAAATTTCAACAAATGCAAATAAAGTAATATAACAGTTTACGTTAAAAGGAAAATGTGTACTTAATAATACATCAGCTGTCAGTCAGGATCTACTAAATTTGATGTCCATTAAAGGAGATATACCTTTAAGAGGAACTATGCTTCAAGTAAAATCAGTTACATTAGTTGCACATAAAACTATTTGTGACGCTTTGGATGGATGTGGCAAATAGTTGTACCGTTATTTTATGATAAAACAAAGGGACAGTTAGCACTTATCAAGGTTAGATTTACATGGGACAAACAATTATGTGCTAAAATTTTTTTAAAGCTCACAACAGTAGTGGTAGTTCTACATTTCTAGCTAAATAAAAAAGGGGATAACTAAGCATCTCTACAATTTAGCCAACATGATTGTTGAAACGAACATCACATATGGAGTTTTAGTTAAACTAATCCTCTCCTTTGTAACTTCTACATTAACAAGCCACACAGTCTATAACCTTGCAATCCCTCCTAAACCAGTAGGAGAGCGAAGGCTGAACTGGCATTCTCAAAAAATATAACAAGCATCATGATCCCTCTATGCTTATGTAATTTGGCTAAAGTGACAAGGGAGAGCAGCCACTACAAACTAAAATCAGACTAGCTCATTGAATAAACAAAAAGAAAAAAAGAAAAATAAATAAAATAAAATTATGCTGACTTAAAGTAGTACCTTGCTCTGATGTTGGTGTGCAGGTGTGAACATCTATGGCTCCTCTTCTGCCATTTTAATATCATCCAAGAGTATTTACAGAAAGAGTTTCCAGTATCAAGTAATCAGTCTTCAGTATCTCAAAAATTCATACTGAAAATGACAGCGTTTCTGAGCACTTTATGCACTTACAGGGATGTCAGTTACAAGCACATCAACATCAACTATTGCTTGAACAGGAAGTGAATGAACAGCATGCATAGCGTTACGTTACACATTCTGTCTCCAAGCATTTGGCACTGAATTGGCACAATAACTAAAGAAGTCATCGATGCTGTTAAAGTGATGACATGAAGGTTACAGTAAATAAAATAATGACAAATAAATACACAAGATGAAATGCTGGAGGGAATAACATTCACAAGGTACTGTACTGAAAACCCATAAAAAGGAGGAAGAAAACAGTCATTATGTACAATGTAGTGGTCACTAGAGATTCCAGATTCTTATGCTTAAATTACAGTAGTATTTTACTGGTCTGATTTGTCTTCTGCTGAGCTCTGAAGCAATACGTAAAAATATACAGGAAGGTGTATCTTAATCTAGGACTGGTACTATGTACAAGGAATAATGATGGTGATATACAGCGTTGCCAGTGACATGACTAATAAGGGTGCTATAACCTTTATCTGGTCCCCGTCAGGCAACAGATGATATGGCATTGAGTATGACAACTCTGAACATTCCTTAGGTCACTCTTGGAGACATGAGTCCATGGGCAAAACTACTTTCCACTTGACACGTAATATGAGTTCACAATAGATTCACCCATAATGGAGACTCAATTACTGTCTCTAAACTTAGATTAAATATCTTAATTATAATACATTACCATACTTACATTTAATAAGACTAAAAGGAGAGGCTGCTTATAGGTAAGAAGTGACTGGCTTTTTTTAACTCTCAATACATTTTACATCTTTTTCACTCTTACTGGAAATTATTTGTCCTGCACACAGGTTCAGAGGAAATCAGTAATGGACTGTTTCACATTATGTACTTCTCAAGTATTACACACAACACAAACATTCTGAGACACTGAACTGTTATCACAGGTTTAAAAGGGGTGCAGTCTGAGGTGGTGCTAGCAACCCATTCTAACTATGCCCAAAACAATATGCCCCACATAACCACCCGTATGTATGTCCATTACACAATACATCACCCCTAAAGTACTTAACTTGTGGCACAATCTGCTGTCATGATCATCTGTTACTTAAGTGTTTTAACAGTATATGTATAAACTATTGTGACACTGTTTTTACTATGTCTTTTGTTAATTGTACTGCTTTCAAAGACAGCAAGTCTCATTTTGTTGTATGCCTGGCCCATGCAAGACGTTGGAGCTGGGCTAAGGTCTCCTGTCGAGAGACTCGTTCACTAGCTGTGCGCGTTATAGGACCATTCAGATTCCGTGGAGTGCCAAGGGGTGTTGGCCCATAAGGACCAAGAGTGACTGCATCTTCTGGTACCTGGGCCAGACGCTGAGGTTCCATAGCATACAGCTGTGCAACTGCCTGTGTTACACTCTCTCCAGAAGACTGTCCACTGCTGTCACGTTTGGGATCGCTCTCACTACTCAAAGAAGGCGTGCTGCTGCATTCATCATAGCGCTGATTTCCCCGGGGACGAGGCAAGGCTTGGATTTTGGGGTTCAGGTGAGGTTCCTGTCGAGGAACGGCCAGGGTTAACTCCCCAGCATTATTTCCTTCATTACCAACAGGCAATGGATGTATTAGTGTTCCTGCTGCTAATGATACCCGAGGAGAATGTTCACGGGAGTGGGGGACAGAACTGGGCTCCTGAAATACTCCAGTCGGAAGCTGAAGCCCAGCAAGAAGGGAAGTGGCAGAATTGGATGGAGATGGGGGGAAAAGGAAAGGCTGTTGAAAATTACTTGGAGATGGAGTAGGAGGAGGAGGTGGGGTGTGGTAGAGGGACACCAAGCCCCCCAGATCCAGCGCTGCAGCTAGCCGACTATTGTGGTCAGGGCTGGTACCGGTGGTCACCAAGAGCTGGCCAGAGAGAGAATATGAGTTGGCCGGTCGCTGCGACAGCCACTTACACACCATGCTTCTGTAAACAAAGGACACTACTGAGCCATGCAGACTTCAATACCAAGAAACAGAGCCTTTCTGTGAAATCCCTTTGAATCTGGTACTGGTGTTGAAGGCCAATTGTTAGGCTCTACCACAGCAGTTAGTTTTGTTACATTTAATGTAAAATTAGCATTACAAGACAAAACATAATTCAAAACTAAGGATATATGCACAAAAAATATCATGCAACATGTACTTCAATTTTTACTTCACTTTGAAAATACATTTATGTATCAACATATTTAATTTGGATACAGAAAAAAATATTGCTAAACTATCAATCTTTCAAAAATTATGCTACTGATTTCTTCTAACAAAGTTTTTCTACAACACATGCCTGAGAAGGATTCTCATACATATTTATAGGCCTCCTTACAGCTTTCAATATGACAGATTTTAACTGGAGAATGTTCATGCTGCAAATATTGCACTTTATTATACCCACATTATACTAAAGGAGCCTAGGTAATGCAATAATACAGTACCGTAGTTCTAAATGCTTACACAATACCTAGTATGAAAACATCTACAGCACTATCCATGCAATATTGTGACTGTGTATCTGAAATATCTAATGGGAAGGAGCTTGGAAAAAATTTTGTATTATGTAATACACTGTGCCTTAAGTACAGCAGTGAACAAAATTTTACATGCTAATTTAGAACAACAATATAGAGTAAGATAACTTCTAAATACAGAGGTAGAACAACATCAGTAGCACAATGAGGTACAACTACCTACTTAAAAGGATCTAAGGCATCTACAAAAATGAAAAAGAGGAAAAAAATCTGACCAGCTCTTAATGACCTTACAATATTAAACTGACATTGTCTGTTTTTGTCTCAGAACTGTAAAATAGTCTTGCCTGCCCAGATACGTATCTGCATACGAGGGCTTTAGAACAGTTTAGAAGTTGTGGGCGATAAACTGATAAGACAGTTAAATTTATTATTTCCCCTGTCTCTCTTTTCAGGTGAAAAGTGCTCTCAAGTGAATCATCACCAAATAAAGTTTGCACAGTGAGGTAAAGAAATTAAATGCATATTTTCATATGCATATGCAAAGTGCACGTTCTTATACTGTAATAAAATTGTCACTTATGGTATGTATATTTTCAGATTAATCATATAAAGTTTAACCTTATTAAAAGACTGACATGCATGTTCAATATGGAATGTAGTTTCTTTTATAATTATTCAAATTTGCAAGCCATAAAGTAATAAGAACAGTGATCAAAGTTAATATGAGTTTTAACGGATAAATTATGCAAAATACAAAAATATGTGGTGAACAATAAACGTGCAAATGATATCGAATTTAAACTGACAATGACCACTTATCAAAAGCTCTTCCTTACCAAGCTTTTATTAAGATTCAAAATAATTATCAGAATAATTATCACATGAAGGTGTATTTGGTGCACACTTATAGCTGCTAGAAAAGGACACATTTCAGTGGTAAACGGGAAACACTTATTAGAATTTCTATGAAATGTGTAAAATAACTTCTTTCTATTTCTAAATTCCCACTTGCTCCGAATTAATACTTTTAAAAGACTTACATACCTTGACAATGTCATTTTTTCCTATAACAATTACAGTATTTAAGGCAGGCAACACTATTGTACAGTTTAAAGACTTACAGTACACAATGTTTGATGTAATTTTAACGCGGCCCTAACTACATAATAATTATCACTAAACAGTAACCTCAAAACGTTACTGTACAGTATACCACTGGTTACTAACAAATCTTTTCTCATGGTGCATTAAGATTTATCATTAAAGAATACATAAAAATAAGCATTGCTGCTACCTGCAACTTAAAACAAAAATGAAACAGCAAGCTTTAAAAAAAAACACCAATTTTCTACTTCTGAACAGTAAACAATATTAAAAGTGCATATTCTGATGAACAACTGTGTTTCATAACAAACCAAACTTCACTATTGTATAGTTACAAGGAATATATACTGCACTGCATGGGCTTTCTTTAAGGACCATACGAAGAAAAGTAAGAGTCATACCTGTGTTTTTATCTCTGGAGGAGATGGAATCAGCTGAGTTGCTGCAGCCCCAGATCCAGTTACCAACCCACTCCCCGACAGCTTCAATTCCAAGTCACGAACTTGAAGTACAAGAGCTTGGATGTGTTCCAACAGTTCTTTGTTGTGCACTAACAGCTGATGAGTGCGAGCCTGAAATATTACGTTTATGAGAGGACTAACGCTAACAGATGAGTCGCTGGGTTTATTTTAGATTTAAATCAGTCTAGGTAAGACATAACTCAATTCAGAAATTAACATCCGAAATCTAATTACGTCTCGTGAAATCAAGCAACCAAAGTTTGTTACATTGGGTATAATACAACACAATTAAAATGGAAAGTGCTCACACGAAGAATTGTAAAGGGAAAATGAGCAAAAAAATGGTTTTAGAGACGATGCTACACAACAGGGAAAAGTACCTGAGCTTCAAGCCTGGCAGCAGTTTCTGCTGCTAGCTGGTCTCTTAATAAATGTACTTGAGATACTGCTGCTTGTGTCTGTTGCTGCTGCTGCTCCAGCTGTTCTCTTAGCAGCTGAAGTTCATGGTGCACTGAGAGAGGTGTCCCTGCAAGTGGTAAGGTGTCGCCTGTGGGTAGGGGCTCACTTAGAGGTGAGGCATAGGTTTCTCCAGTACCCTGCAATAATGAAGGAAACTGTTAGGATGTGTACTGTTATTAACATTCAAAAACTCCTGACGGTTCCATTTAAATCTAACAAATATTGAAACTTACAAGAACTAACATTTACTGTAACATGGATATTTCATTTGTGACACTTGTGAAGGGTCCCAAATACGAATAGGATCCATTACTTTAAATAACTTTACTATAAATCTAACCGTGTCAATATTCAGGATAATGCAAAAAAAATAAATAAATAAACAAATAAGGCCTCATATCAGACGTAATCAGCACCTGAAATCCACCATCGCCTACCTTTGTTAAGATATCGGATCCAACAGGAGGTGCAAGGGGTTCTAATTTGTTGGGTCGCTGTGGCAGGAGTTCTACGGAGTCCTCATTGACTGTGTCAGAGGGAGACAGAGTCACCAGGTCTTCCTGGGCACTCTCAGTGTCTAAGAGATCTGGAACAACGAGGAACAAAGGTGAGATATTAGGACACAGATGTGCAAGATCTTACATCCCATGTTTTGATACTTTGTATAACTGGTAAAGTGCGACCCCTTGAAACTTACATTAATTATCAAAACTAAAAATAAGTTAAAATCAGTTTCTATAAAATTTACAATACGGTCAACCTCTGGGAATAATATCCCCAAAGATCAACGCAGTTCTTCGAGGCTATAGTCTGAAACCAACTGTAGAGAAGCACTACTTGTCATGATCAAGAAAAAGTCACTGGTCAGGCTCGGGAAACCTACTTGTTTGAAGATGACGTCTGACATCGGCAAAAGATGGATATAAAATGTTTGGCACACACATTATCTTATCTTAACAAATTGAACAATTTCCACATGAACACCTTCAACAGCGAAAGCTGCACACTTTTCTTATCTTCTCAGAATACGGGAAGAAAATAAACTGACATGAAAATGCGTGACCCTTTCAAGAAAATTAAAGTGGTTTCCATAATTCAACCAAATGTAAATGACGTCGAAATAAACTGCAATATACAGAACCTACCTACCTAGTCACTCTTTCCGTCGAACGTAACCGGAATAAATTGCCCTACAAACGATCGACATGCTCGGTTTGACATTGTGCAGTTTGTTAAAACACAAAAACGCTATATAATATAAATCTCCGTGAGTACTGATTTTATAAGTTCCCTAAAAGAAACGTTCAACAACGTGGTTCAGTTCAAGTGAGATCTAAGGCAGACTGGGAACGTAATAATTATAGGGCACGAGGGAAAAAAATCACACTAAACGTGGTAGATTCTAGGGCAATGGATAAAAACATCTAAGATTTAAATTCTGTTCATCCCCGGGACTACTAATAAACACATCTGAATATTTCGGTGAAATTTAACATTCTCTCTGAAAGTAACGACCGGCATATTTTTTTTATTTTCTGTGAGTGTTCATCGTGCACAAATAACTGGGATTCACAGCACTGTATGATATTAGCATAGAGTTAAAACTGAGCGAAGCAATGTATGAGTCACTCCACTGTTTTACTATGATGTTAGTAAGGAAACTAACATTTAAATCACAGCAAAGTTTAACCATGGTTTCAATAGAACCAGTTACGTAAGTGGAAAAAAATTAAATTCATAATGCAATTATATAAATATTTTACTGAAACTTTTCTCTATAACAATAAGATGCCGAGTGACTTGTTTGGCCTTCAAATGACAAATCTTTAATCAATTTGTATTTTTCATAAATCACAAACCTGAGGTCTTGACGTAAGTAAGGGGAAATCGATCCAGCTGCGCTACAAATTTCCCCATACGTAAAGACCTACCGTTTGTTCCGCATGTGAACGATAACAAATATTAATAGTGATAGGTTTATCATGAAAAAAACGCGCAACGATGTCATTTCTCTAGGGCTAGCATACGCTTATGACGCTCCGAGAGTTATTTCCATCAACGCTATGAAAAACTGGCAGAAGCAGGTATAGCGTATCTGCAAACCCTGCCAAACTCCTTGACTCAGCCCCCCCCCCCCCCCCCACCCCCACAAACCCCCCTTACGAACTACATGGAAGCTCTCGTGGCCAGACATACGCATACAGAAACATTCAAGATAAAACTATTACAACCTTGGCATCCGATGAAAAGGCAAGATCTTTCAGGTCAATACAAAATATATAAGGATGTTAAAATGTGAATATTTTTTGTAACCCGAGTTAATTTTAAGATGCCCGTTTCGGGACCGGAACCGTTAATGCAACAACCTTAACGCTGCAGTTCCTTTTCTATAAGTTTATCGACTTAATCCTTTCATCATACATATATTCAAACATATGTATTTCAATGAGTAATTTCTTTGTTGCATAAACATTAAGTTTAACAAATATCTCCATACAGTTATTAGGATTTAAAAGCTACAAAAACATACATTCATAAGATATCCAGCAGCTCTTCAAAATGAACACTCTTTTTTCAAGTTATTAGCATTTTTTCAGTTACCTTTTATGTTGGCCCCAAAACTTCAATTGCTAAAACAGTTACTTTATAGACTTAGCCTTACGTTTAAGCACTTCTCTACAACTATTATTATTCTTTTTATATTTACCTTTCCTGGGTTTATCAGTGGAGGCGTCGGAACCGTGTTCGCTCTCCTCATCTTCAGGAGGTTCTGGCGAAGGAGGTGTGTCTTTGATGGAGATCTTGTGACAAACTTCAAAGGCCTGCCCTACTGTCCTCACTATTCTCATCGCCTGGCTCTGTGCAGACGTCAGAAAAGAAAGGAAGTGAGATTTTCGTCTTGCGCAGCTAATATGAAGACGAAGAAAACTTGGTAAAATGGAGTGAATTTAAAATGAAAGAATAGTTATATTTATTTCATCGAACACGTGCCAAGACAAGGATGAAATGGGGGTTACGAACAGATTTATTATTATCTGGTAAAACAATCTACACAAATAAATGCAGAAATATTACTCAAACACCCAAAATATAATTCAAACTGGTCTACTCTGCCATAATATGATTAATTATGGGTTTACTTTTTAGCTGATGCTGCAAGTTGCTAAAAGTATATTTGTATTTGAACTCGTATTGCAATATTTAGGAAAACACGCAAAAAAACGCAGGCATGTTTCCTCAGTCACGATCATACATAACTTTGCAATCTTCTTGTTTCCCTCATTTAATACTTAAGTTTTAATAATATCATGCCATGGAAACACAACAAAACATAAAATAACAATTTGTGTTAACAGCTGTTTTCCTTTTGAAATAGAAGTTCATCAAATCGTTATCCTACCCCAACATAATGGAGAATCCTCTTATTGAAGAAACAAATCCACAGTTATGTATATGTACATTGTATTTAAAGATGAAACTGTACAGGTCGCTTTCGGGAATCTGCACAGTTTTATCTTTAAATATGTTTCTCCATTTTAAGACTCATGCTACTATGAGTATTTTTAAATCCTTTCATTTCTTGAAGAAAGAGAAATATCCGAGATAAACTCGAACTGCTCTCTTTCCTTGATTATACACTCTACCAAGTTGGCCAAACACACACACACACACACACACACACACACGTGTACTTACATAAACACACACACACTCACACATATATGTACACACATATATATACATATTCATATATCATGTATACATACGCAATGTAAATGAAAACTTCGTATACAAGGAACAAAGACCGTTTTAAACTACTTCTTACGTGTAACTCACCTTCATATGCAGACATGAGATGACTGACAACATAGTATAAGACGTGAATGAAAACAATACCGTACCTGTTCCTTCGCTTCGCCCTTATGGGCATCGTGTACAGCATTCTACAACAGAAAGATGCAACATCACTTACCTCCAAATCAACATCTTCAAGACTGACTGTCGTGCGGTGTTCGGGTTGGGCGGACCGCGCGCGACCTCCGTTGACGACGCTGGCGCCGCGTTCCGTCAAGAAGGTCACGGCCTGGTGCACGCCAGAAAACGCCGACGGCTTCTGCTTCTTCATGGAGCTATTCCGGGAGGCGGGTTTCGGGGCTTTGGCCTGCGCGCTGCCGCCACCACCACCACCACACCACCACCTGCTTTGAGGCTGCCAGTGGGCGGAAGAGCCTTCCCCGTGGGGGACGACGGAGGCTGACTTCCTCCACCAGAGCCTTTTCCCGACGACGGAGTCGCCGACGAGCTGCTGCCAAGGGGTCCCTTGGACGCTTGCGGGTGAGTCGACATCTTGGAGGTGGGTGATGAAGGAGGCTGGACGGGAGACCTCTTCGGGACGGGGGAGGTGGGGTTGGTGGTGATCGGTTTGGTCGACGTCGTGGGCGTCGGGGGATGAGACGGCGACACTTTGCTGACTGGCGGCGTCGGCGGTAAGCTGGCAGGAAGGGCTCTGGGCGTGGATGGGGTGGTGACAGTTTGAGCCGTATGGGTGGGACTTGTGGGTGGCGTGAGTATGGGCGTCACAGGGCCAGCCAAAACCCCGGGGATGTTAACAGGACCCAACAACCCAGGGTTGCCCAGCATAGAGGTAACCCCGGAGACTGTCGCTGGCGAAGTGACGCACTGAGTCCCGGGCACGGAGGCAGGGTTGGCCACCCCGGCCACACCACCCAGGGCGCTCAGCCCACCCAAACCCACGATGCCGGCAATGCTGTGCGGGCGTGCCAATGTGTGTCGGGTATTATAGTGTGAGGAGGACTGATGGTGATGATGCTGATGTTGCTGGGGATGATGTTGGGCGGGGTGGGAGGAGTGGGGGTTGGGGTGGGGGTGAAGGAGGACGGAGTGTCTTTGGGAGGCGGCAGCAGCAGCTGCTGCAGCAGCAGCAGCGGCGGCGGCGGCGGCGGCGGCGGCGGCAGGGTGACCACCATTCCTGGTGGGGGTGACCACCTCGGGTCGCGGAAAGAGAGTTTCTTGCGAGGGCGGTCGTCCGGGACGCACATACTGGCGTCTGTCTCCCCCGACGGCTGCTTCAGCATGGCGGAGGAGGGGGACTGGGTGGTGTAGAGGGAGTGGGGGCGGCGGCGGCGACAGGCCTGGGGGGTGGTGTCCTCTCACCGAGCCTCTTCCAACACCTGGCCGACTTCATGGCGGGGTCCCTACGCCCCCCGACACGCGCCCCTCACCATCACCTGCCCACTCACTCTTACTCACTAGCACCTTAATTTCGCCACCTGGGGCAGGGGGAGGGGGAATGACCTCCCCTAATGTCACTCAATCTTGTGTTCCTACTCTTGAGAGGGAAGGGGGTAGAGACAAAAAGGGAGAGGAGGAGGGGGGGAGGGGGGGAGAGAAATCGAGAAGGTACAAAAGCTATGGAGATACTCAGACTGTAAGGGAAGTCACTTTTGGGAAGACAGCATCAGCAACAAGGACTGCACGGAGAGTAGAGATGATGGAGTGAGATACAGAAGAAAATCCTGATCATTTCTTGCGTAAGTCACTGGAGGCTTTCACGAACACTTAACTTATTCACTCAGAAACATGATCTCAAGAGTCATATAATATGAGCTTCATTATTTGTCTGGATATGTAAGAGTTCATGTTGGTAGAATTCTTATAACTCTGGCCCATTTAGAACCCTACTTTGTCTCTCCTGAAACAAGCAAGTTCACAACCAGTAAGGCACTGTTTTCCCTGTCATTCTCTTCGATGAGAGAAAATGAGTTCTTATAAAGAGGAAAAAAAAGTGATATTTAAATATTCAATAAAGCACAGGCATAAGAAAATTGTTACATGGACTCCGAAAATATTTTTCATACAATGGGCAGGTTTTGAGACAAATCTAGTCGACCACGAACAAACTCTCCTCCTCATATAAACAAAGCAACTTGAACAAACGACCCACGAAATGAAAACTAAATCAACTTAGGAAGGGAGGGGAGGCAGCAGCGGTTAAACTAAGCAGTGAGCTAATAGTTCATTTATCAGTGCCAACGTAAAGAAGTTTTTTCTTTGGCACTTCCCCTGCCTCCCAACCCCCTGTATTTCTCTATTTGACCTAACACTGGCACTGCCTTTATGCCACTCTGTTGGGGTTTGTACTCCACCAACTGGCGAAGAGCAGCAGCAGCAATAACAACAACAACAACAACAACAACAGGATTTAAAACAACTTGATGCGAGGTGCCAACAAGAGGCAAACCAAATGACAACAACGAAAGCATGATTCATAACCACATCACTTGTTTTGATCCCTGTTATTCCAGAAACTCATAAGATCACCAGTTTATGTAATACGAACGCTATTCTGAAATTGATATACATCAATATTTGCAATAACACAGACGCCATACATTAAGAGGGGCAAAGCAATGACCCTCCTCGCTCTCTCTCTCTCTCTCTCTCTCTCTCTCTCTCTCTCTCTCTCTCTCTCTCTCTCTCACGAACGATTAATTTCGACCAAAGCGCGACAAATAAGTCATCCAGCTTCTGTTGCTGAGACATTCATTTGTTTACGATGACCTCGTCAACCCTTTCTGGGTTTGACAGCGACTAATCACCGTCCCCAAACCGCAAATGTGATAGAAGTCGACAAAATCTGGAGGAAGAGAATAGAGGCTGAACAGATTTTTTTCTTATATTCTTCGGCAAGTAAGATATACTATAGACGTATGGACAAATATCAAATATATATTATATATATATATATATATATATATATAGATATATATATATATATATAATATATATATAATATATATATAAAAGTCATATCACATTTCCGTGATTCATATACATATATCGAGCTACAATGTCCTTTAATATCTAATTCGCTCTACCTCGGAATTAATATATTTTCATATATGCTTAACCGAAGGGGAATTTTTTCTCGATAATAGATTTGCCTGGACCAGGGCGCGAACCTATGGATCCTTTCAAACCAGGAACGTCAGTGAAGCTTTACCTACCTCTCGCGGTGGTGTAGTAGGTAAAGCTTCACTGACGTTCCTGGGTTTGAAAGGATCCATAGGTTCGCGCCCTGGTCCAGGCAAATCTATTATCGAGAAAAAATTAAACCCCTTCGGTTAAGCATATATGAAAATATATTAATTCCGAGGTAGAGCGAATTAGATATTAAAGGACATTGTAGCTCGATATATATATATATATATATATATATATATATATATATATATATATATATATATATATATATATATATATATATATATATATGTATATACATATATATATATATATATATATATATATATATATATATATATATATATATATATCTGTAATCAGGCTTTACTTGCTCTTCCGTCAAAATTCCAAAAAATACAAAAGGCCACAATATAAGAAATAGCATCTTAAGCCCTATTTTTTTGGTCACCAGCCTCCTGCAGAAGGCCGAAGCTTTTTTCAGAAAAGCGCCAGTAAATGAAATGTGGATATCTGTTCCCGTAGACTTCAATGCAGCCTCTCTCTCTGGGCAAAATCTTGCGGTACTATAGGAATCTAACCATGTAATAAATATTGTAACTGATTGCTATAAACCTAATGGATCTGAATTGTAAGGACACTGGTAAAACACAAATACGCAGATACGAAAACTACAAAGAGGAACCTGTGGAGATAAGTAGACAACGATTTTAACTTCGCCACATACTACAATAACCCTCTATAAAAATGGAAATGGAAGACAGGAGATTAGGAATGAAAAAAGACGGAAAAAACTTACCTTAAGAAAACAGAGAAACGGAAGACAAAAGAATATAAAATAAAAATAAATTTAAGAAAGCTACTAAAAAACAACAGATGACTGAGGACGCGAGGGAAGGCAGGTCTGTTGCCAAACAATCCCCTTGTTCACGCAATTGGCGAAGGGGGGGGGGGGGATACCCCTGCCCCTCTTGCCCATCCTCCTTTTCCTTGAAGATCGAGGAGGGGGTTGAGGAGGCAGAGGTAATGGTTCTACTCAAGACATTCGGTACGTAGACGCTACACTGAAAATGTGTCCTCTACCTGTATAAATCGCGTTTTTTTATTGAATTGGCAATAAAAAAATATATCTACACATACAATAAATAAAACAATTTTAATCGACACGAACTTCACCCAGAGCTTCACTTCACTCAGAGCTTCTAACTGGCTGAGTAAGAATTGAAAATAAAAATAAATTAAAAAATAAAAAGTTCGACCTCAAAAAACGAACCGTAACAAAAAAAAAAGATGAATATGACTAATGGCCCAAGAAAGGAAAGTAACAGAACAGCGAAGGGAATAAACAGAAAAAGAACTATAAGAAATGAAGAGGTGGACTTGGAATACGGCCAGGAACACTACATATACACTACTTCCTCGTCCTTACTACTCACGCCGTTGCTATCAACATCTGCATCAACATTGTGAAGTGTTGCTTGTGCAAGTTGCATATATGCCCGTGGTAGATGTTACGGAGATAACCGTTTCTACAGCAATAAAAAAAAAGAACTGTTCGAGATACAGAGACTGTGAGTAGTATGATTTATTATCACTCCATAATTCCATATAATTCTGACAAGACCAGCATAACGCTTTCCTGGGAGGTATAAGTAATGTTCAAAGTAGGTCTCTCTCTCTCTCTCTCTCTCTCTCTCTCTCTCTCTCTCTCTCTCTCTCTCTCTCTCTCTCACACACAATCTTACGGAAAAAAAGTATTGCACTCACCATAATCCACACATGACAGAAAAGCAATCATCACCAGTCATAACAAACGATAGAATCGAGCGTAAGACAGCTTAATAAAGACACAAGTCATACGTAAATGACATCCTGCAAGATAACAACACTATTCAAAGAAAACTACAAACTTCAGTTTGGATGGCGTAGGACAAAGGCATTTATCCGCATAATATCAAGGAATCAGGGTGGGACAGAACGGAACAGGTTACTAGTGGACCATTGGAGTGGATATAAAATGGTAAAAAAAAAACTCAAGGAAGAAATGTAAGGAATGAAGGCTTAGTGGGAAAGAAATTTGCAGATCCAGTGACCATTTTTGTGTGCTTGTCACATACAGTGCAGGATATTATGTTTGCTGTTGCCGAGAATACATACAAGTGATGTGCAGAGACCGATTTGACAATAATATGAACAAAATGAAACGGCCATGGATAACCACTGCCAACTACCGGGAGACGACAAGTA
Source organism: Macrobrachium nipponense (assembly GCF_015104395.2). NCBI lineage: Eukaryota > Metazoa > Arthropoda > Malacostraca > Decapoda > Palaemonidae > Macrobrachium > Macrobrachium nipponense. The sequence continues at coordinate 19,324,838 of NC_061098.1, read as the reverse complement.
TATAAAAGCAAAAATAAAGAAACAAACTCGCTATCTCAAGTGGGGGAGAAACGGTAGTAGTCACATGCAGCACTTTTGACGTCACAGCTGCCAGCTACTCCACCTTCTCTCTCTCTCTCTCTCTCTCTCTCTCTCTCTCTCTCTCTCTCTCTCTCTCTCACTTTATCTTCCTTACTGCAACCACCATCTCCCATCGAGGCAAAATTATTGGCATACAAGTAAAAGCAGTGTTTGTAAACAGGTCGGATTCCCTCTTCCTCTCCACTTTCTCGTTCTTTTTCCTCTTTCATCACTCCTCTCCCATTTCACCGGCCCTTTCTCCGTCCCCTGTCCCGAGGAGCTTTTGTGGCAAGTGAGATCACTAGTCCTCCACATACCCTCCACCTTCGGTTGAGGCGAGGGATTCCTTTCCAGTCCTTCTGTTTCCTCCCCTTTTCCTTCTGGTACCACGTCCCCTCCTTCCTGTCTATCAGTCCTCAAATGAAGGCACTCACTCCCCTCCTCCATAGAGGAATCAGTCAAACCTTCCTCTTTCTCTCCCCTTCTGGAGGAGGAGGAGGAGGAGGAGGAGAGGTCCATTCGCCTAGGATTCCCTTTGCTGAGGAGCTTTGAGCTGCACTCTTGATAAATAACCAAGACTATACAGATACATAAATAAGGGCCCTTTACTAGTGCAAGCCAGGAATGCTGGATTATGGCACCGTTATACTGCCTCTACTGCGTGGTGTGTGTGTGTTTGTGTGTGTGTGTGTGTGTGTGGAGAGAAAGACTGAAAACGTACGGCTTAAAATATCACATACATGACTTGATGAAAGAAAAATACAAGGGCCTTACGTTCGCAAAATAATAATAATAAAAAAAACTCGCCTAACTGCTTGGTGTAAGAGACGACGAGGAACAAAAACAACGAAAATAAACAAACTAAAAAAGAAAGTACGAACTCCTGTTGCTTCAGCCAATGGCGCGTGTTGAAGTCTTTTACCCCAGGCGATAATCACGCCCCACCTAACCGACCCTCACCCCTCCCACCCCCCCCCAAAAAAAAAAAAAACATTTTGATGGTTTCCAAGGGTGATAGAAAATAATAATAGCTCATATTCTAATATAAGTTTCGGCCCTGAGGTAAAAATGGCTCACTTACCGATATTTTCGGAACAGCTTCTTTTGGCAGGATGTTAGGCTTAGCCGACCTGTAAACAGCTACACGATGGGGGGTTTGGTGGGGTTAGAGGCCATGGGTGGAATGGGGGGGGGGGGGGGGGGGGGGGGGGGGGGGGGGGGGGGGGGGGGGGGGGGGGGAAAGGCTGTCGGGAGCCGATGTTGTGTTGAAAAATTATGGATGGGACAAGATACAAAGAACAGCATGGATAAATCAAGGACGATATTTTATTCAAATCAGGTTACGAGGATGACCATTTATTTTGCAGTTGGAGTGTGAAGCTAATGACAGTGAACACTACATTATATATATATATATATATATATATATATATATATATATATATATATAAACACAGACACACACACACACACACACACACATATATATATATATATATATATATATATACATATATATATATATATATATATATATATATATATATATATATATATATATATATATATATATATATATATATATATATAATAAAACGAACACGGATGAGACGTGGCAAAATAAGACGGTTGATAAGAGCTTATTAGAAAAAAAAAAGAACAGCGCGAATAATCAAGAGATAAATAAACATTACTGGCGAAAGTAACAAGCGTAAAACGTGAAGATAAGGGGAAACAAAGTAGGTAAGATCACAACAGAATAAGGAAGTGAGGAGTAATGGCTTGATGAGAGACGCAGAGACAGAAAAACAAAACAAGATAAAAAAAAAACCGACAAATTTATTGCTGGATAAAAATCTTGTTTTAGAGCTTTGCTTAAAAGACGAACGATGACATCTGCGAAACTCAAGGTTACAGCGCGTGATGGTTTTTTTTAATTCATTTATTTTTTACTTTAGCAAATACCAAAGTATAAGAAAAATATGAGTCCCTTTACTTGGGATTCAGTTTGAATATTAAAGTTTGGTGATGCCTCCGACTTAATAATAATAATAATAATAATAATAATAATAATAATAATGAAATCTGTAGTACATAATGGTGGTAGAAATGACGAGAGAGAGAGAGAGAGGAGATGAGAGAGAGAGAGAGAGAGACGAGAGAGAGAGAGAGAGAGAGAATATTCTTGAGGAAGAAATAATTTGCTGTAAATATTTATTATCTCTCTCTCTCTCTCTCTCTCTCTCTCTCTCTCTCTCTCTCTCTCTCTCTGACTTCATAAAGTGCAGTCACACATTCTAAAGACAGCATCCATCATTCCCTGGTCACCCAACCGTCATCCTACTTACAATCAATGGAAATATGATTCATTGAAGGAGGAGGCACTCTGACCACGAATCAGCTTTGCCAATCAGAAGATCTCTTGTTTCCGACGGAGATAATTTTTGTCGGCCAAGCAAAAAAAAAAAAAAAATAAATAAATAAATAAATAAATAAAATGGGGGGGGTGGGGGGGCGGGGGGGGAAAAGGGGGGGGGGGGGGGGGAAAATCCTCCGTTAATCAACCGACACTCTTGACGGGGCCATCATCAGATTTGACAGGCGGCCAGTCAGGGAAATTTGATTGGTGTGACAAATAAGATCGGGGCGATACATAAGACAAAACCTGTCAACCGCAGTAGGTTTTACAGAGTTATGATCCGCGACGATTGGCTCTGCTTCAAAAGAAATCTTGCATACTTTCATATACACACACTTACATACACACACGCGCACACGCTATTTGAGTTGATGACAGTCGTTATGATTAGATAGAATATATAAGTTTATGAACAATTAGAAAAATGACCGGCCTGAACTAGGAATTGGGAAATGGGAGAGCTCACACATAATATATATATATATATATATATATATATATATATATATATATATATATATATATATATATATATATGTGTGTGTGTGTGTGTGTGTGAGAGAGAGAGAGCTCTCACATTTCTCAATTCCTAGTTCAGGCAGGTCATTTTTCTAATTGTTCATAAACTTATATTCTATCTAATCACAATGACTGTCATCAACTCAAAAAATGGCCTACATAAAACTTAATAATGTGTCATAAACGACGATGTACTCCAAAATAAACCCACCACATCAAAACTCACCTCTCTCTCTCTCTCTCTCTCTCTCTCTCTCTCTCTCTCTCTCTCTCTCTCTCTCTCTCTCTCTCAGGTGCCAAACGCGATGCCATGACAAGGAGTCAAGACAGACGTCCCTGATTAAATCTCTTCATTGTATATGTGTTGTCCGCGTTCAAACTCTGAAACCCCATACCAGTGTGACGCTGTCTTTTACAAAAATAAGCTCCAAAAGGAAAATGAAGAAAGGTGATAAAATTAATAAATAAAAAGGGAAATACCCACAAAACGGTAACATTCATATTTAAGTAAAGGAAAATGAAGGTGATAAAATGAATAAATAAAAAGGAAATACCCACAAAACGGCAACATTCATATTTAAGTAATGGAAAATGAAGGTGATAAAATGAATAAATGAAAAAGACAAACCCACAAAACGGTAACATTGATATTTAAGTAAATTAATAGAACTGAATGCGTCAATGGCGTTAAATAAGTATAATGCAATATCACAAAACATGTATAATTTTCTAAGTACGTAAAGCACGTGAAATCAGTACGGGGTGAGAATAATTACAAAAATCCAACAAGCAAAATGACAACTGATATACAGAATAAAACAAATCAGTAAGGAAAAATAACAAGACAAGAAACGCAATGACTACATCGCGCTCCCTCTCGACTTCTAATTCCCGAATGTCCTTTGACGTGAACTAGTTAATTAGTATTTACTAACATTGTCTGAAATCTCATTAAAACCGTCAGGTGTTTTTCCACCATCATTAAGTGAATTTGATGGAAAAACTAAAACAAATGTAACAACACCATCATCATCAACAGCAACGATAACAATAACAACAGTAAATCTCTCTCTCTCTCTCTCTCTCTCTCTCTCTCTCTCTCTCTCTCTCTCTCTCTCGCTGCGCCTCTTCCCAGAATTTAGCGAAAATAGTCTCGGAATTAGCCTTCGCATTATCTTCCCCTGCTGAGGTCATTTGCTCTGCACTCTCGTGGTCCTGCAAGGTCACTTAATAAGACAAAATGCTACTTCATTCTAATACCACAATTCAACTTAGCAGCCAAAGTGCAACACATTCCTCGGTTAGGTTAGATTAGGTTGGGTTAGGTTATGTTAGTTTCTTACTTTAAAAAAATTCAAATTGACTTTTCTGCATAGCTTATGACCACAACACCTTCGACAGTAACAGTAAAAGCCAGTAACTTGGAAAAATCAATTATCAGGAAAAGAGAGAAAACTGTGCAAGCTGAATGCAGCTGACGCAGCTATCTCCTTCAATAGTGCACACACTTAAAAGAGGGTTTACTACTATATAATAATAATAATAATAATAATAATAATAATAATAATAATAATAATAATAATAATAATAATAATAACAAAGATCCTCTGGGACTATGGTATCAGAACGGATAGGGTGATACGTGCAAACAGACCAGACGTGACGTTGATTGACAAAGTCAAGAAGAAACTATCATTCATTGATGTCGCAATACCATGGGACACCAGAGTTGAAGAGAAAGAGAGGGAAAAAATGGATAAGTATCAAGATCTGAAAATAGAAATAAAAAGATGGATATGGGATATGCCAGTGTGAAATCGTACCCATAATCATAGGAGCACTAGGCACGATCCCTGAAAAGGAATCCAGAAAAATTAGAGGCTGAAGTAGCTCCAGGATCATGCAGTAGAGTGTGATCCTAGAAACGGCACACATAGTAAGAAAAGTGATGGACTCCTAAGGAGGCAGGATGCAACACGGAACCCCACACTATAATTACCACCCAGTCGAATTGGAGGACTGTGATAGAGCATAATAATAATAATAATAATAATGAGTAAAAAATACTCATAGTAGCATGAATCTTGATATGGGAAACAAATTGACAGTTACGTATATGTACATATACATAACTGTGGATTTGTTTCACTAATAATAATAATAATAATAATAATAATAATAATAATAATAATAATAATATAATGATACTTGTTAAAAATCCACAATTATATATTAAAATATATTTCACGTTTAATTCTATTTTCACGTCTCTTGATTTCACGTTAATTCTATTTTCGCGTCTCTTGATTTCATGATAAATCCTATTTTCACGTCTCTCGATTTCATGTTTTATATTAGCGATTTTCGCTTATTTTGTAAATACATTTTTATTAGTTATAGTTTCCCTTTAAATAAATAATACTAGTACTAATTAAGGAAGTGTTCAGAACTAATATTTTTATGGTTCAGGTCATTCTGTTTCTGTCGTATAATTAGCATAATTATTCCCCGTTGCGTAACTGCTTAGACATTGTCTCTGTGCTGAATGAATTTCTGAGATTCTTTTCTTATAGGAAGTGTTCGTGAAGAAGGTTTTATTGTAAGCGGTGCTCATTATGTAAATGTTATTTATTATATTTATAGGATGATAGTCATTCTTATTATTATTATTATTAAGAAATTCACAGTCTCGTGAAAACAAATTGTTAAAAAATCCACAATTGTAAATTAAAATATATTTCTGTGAAAAAAAAAAAGACTTTTGAACACCTGAACGATGTTCCTCATCATTGTAACGTTGAAATGTAAATGCATTTACATTTCAACGAGAGACTTGAAAATAGAATTTAACATGAAATCAAGAGACGTGAAAATAGGATTTAACATGAAATCGAGAGACGTGAAAATAGAATTTAACATGAAATTGAGAGACGTGAAAATAGAATTCAACATGAAATCAAGAGACGTGAAAATAGAATTTAACATAAAATCAAAAGACGTGAAAATAGAATTTATAATAAAAAAAATCCAAAGGTACAACAAAAAGCTTTCTTCGCAGAGATGAAATGAATGATTCATATAAATGAAAAGCAAACAGCAAAATTCACCACTTGAATAGAGTCAACAAATACGGGGGAAACGAATAAAAACACATGAATGAATATACTTAAGAATAAGAGCAACCCCAGAGAGAGAGAGAGAGAGAGAGAGAGAGAGAGAGAGAGAGAGAGAGAGAGAGAATTTTGAAAAAATAAATCTTCTACAAAAATAATCTAGAGAAATGTACTAGAACGACGATCTTGTCGGTGCGGTTGTGGATTTTTTTTTTTTGATTGTTGTTGTTTGTGGCGCCGTGTTGTGCCCTGCGCGCGGTTGTGTGTGTATTTTTTTTTTTTTTTTTTTTTTTTTTTTTTTTTTTTTTTTTTTTATGGCTGCTGTTTGTGGCTATGTTCTGCGCCCTGCGTGCCGCCCCTTGCCAATTGTACAGAAACGCCGGCATTTTCGTCCGAAATTAATGATCCGAGTATCGCTGTGACGCAAAACAAAGGCTATATATAAATCACGGCCGGGCGCACACAGACCTTCACTACTGCTGCCACAGGAGACGCTGAATTCAGTGGGAAAGTGACGAGGGAATCTACAATTTCCCACAGGCACGGAGAGAGAGAGAGAGAGAGAGAGAGAGAGAGAGAGAGAGAGAGAAGAACGGTTACAAAGGAAGCGAACTTCCCAAACTTTCTCAGGCTTCCTTCATCAATAGCTTTTAGCAACGCTCGAAAGTTCCTCGTTGGACGAGTCGATTTCGTGCAGGACTACCGATCTTACGGTCCAGGTTTATCTATGGCGACAGAAATTCATCTCTCGGTGTGGTTCGGATTCTACATTAAACTGTAGGTCCCGTTGCTAAGTAACCACTTGGTTCGTAGCCACGTAAACACAATATCTAATCCTTCGGACCTAAGAGAGCCGTTGATCAGCTCAGTAGTTTGGTTAAACTAAGATATACTGCTGAAAGACTAATATGACTTAGTTTGTGACTATAAACTACTACAACAGCGAATTTAGTTGACTCGATTATTAGCATCGGATTAGTTATCATGACAAAGTTAATAAAAGCAACAGTGGTGACTTAATGTTCATATCAAATCTATGGGACGAACACATACATTTTATACACTTTCAATATAATGAGTATTGTTAAATGGACAGTGAAAATGAATACGTGGTTTTTGAGCTAAAATACAAAAGGGTTTTCCGATGTGAAATCTTCATAGCTCTCCAGTCTTTGCCCAAAAAACAATATCACTAAGTTTCTCTTTTATTATTATTATATTATTATTATTATCATATTAGCCTCATGGCCCGCGCTACGCTGCGCTGGAATGCGGTACGCTGCGCTGGAATCCGACGCTGCCCGTCATGTCTCCCTTACCTTCCCGGTCCCCTACCTACACCGCCCCAAGCCGGGCGGACAAACAAAAAAAAGAGTTACCCGGATTTATTACTATTATTATTAATTTGGTATATATTGGAAGGACACCCTCTTTCAAACAAGTATTATTGAAAGATATTGCTGCATCAGCTGCAATTTAACTTGCAAATAGACTATTTACAAGTTAAACGCAGCTGATGCAGCAATATCTTTCAATAATACTTATTATTATTATTATTATTATTATTATTATTATTATTATTATTCCCAGTGTTCTCATCTGAGCATCGTACCGACACCCGCAAGTCAAGAAAGCCCGACGTCCCTCCACTTCGACTCCCGACATTTGATAAAAATGTCGTCATCTCATTAGCAAAAGTGGCAACGGGCACATCCCTGGCAGGAAAGTGTAAAAGCTTCTTGATGGCCACGGCACCTACGAGTTGATCCTTTGCTTTGACTGCACGCCCGCAAGCACGTCCACGCCGAGGGCTGACGTGTGACACATGCGATTGGATGTGAAAGCGCGCGTGGTGGTCCCACTCGGCTGACGTCTGCTGTCGACGCTGTTTATGATTGTCGTGATCTTGACTCGCTGCTTCATAATGGTGTTCGTACAGCAAAGGCATAAATTAATAATAATAATAATAATAATAATAATAATAATAATAATAATACACAAGAGGCTACAAGAGCTAAAAAATTAGCACTGAAGGCATAAAAAAATAATAATGAATATAATAATAATAAGCAAGAAGGCATAAAATAAAATAAAATAAAATAATAATAATAATAATAATAATAATAATAATAATAATAATGATTGCAGGGTCCACAATAATATCGCATGTGAAGTATATAAAGTGTTTAATGATAATAGCTTTCGAACCCTGCACCTGGGGATGAACCTGGTGCAGGGTTCGAAAGCTATTATCATTAAACACTTTATATACTTCACATGCGATATTATTGGGGACCTGCAATCATTGTTATCATTTTCGACACTGAAAATTGTGCCCAATAATAATAATAATAATAATAATAATAATAATAATAAAAGAGACCACAATTGTTAAAAGGTTGGCCTCTGAATTTGCCAATTTCTTTGCTTACCAATAATAAACTTTCTGACTTTAACGTAGCAACATTTCGACGCTAAAATTTAAGTTTAAATAGTTACCGAAAATTCACTGATAAGGGACACGAAACATTATTAACCTTAATAACTTTTCTCTATAATGAATCAACTCCATAAATAAAGGTACAAATGCAATAAGCTTTCGAAAAAGAAACGGGAAACATAATCTGTGTTTGACAACACCTGTCATGGATCTTCACTACAAAGTTCACAGAAATCCCTTGGTAACACCTGCCATCAAACCTTAGTCACATTGGATAACACCTGGCATTAATCTGAATCACGTTGGATAACACCTGTCATTAACCTGATTCACGTTGGATAACACCTGTCATTAATCTGATTCACATTGGATAACACCTGTCATTTATCTGATTCACATTGGATAACATCTGTCATTAATCTGATTCACATGAGAACACTTGTCATTAATCTGATTCACATTGGACAACACCTGTCATTAACCTGAATCACATTGGATAACACCTGTCATTAATCTCAATCACATTGGATAACACCTGTCATTAATCTGAATCACATTGGATAGATAACACCTGTCATTTAACCTGATTCACGTTGGATAACACCTGTCATTAATCTGATTCCAATTGGATAGATGTGGATAGATAACACCTGTCATTAATCTGAATTTCATTGGATAACACCTGCCATTAATCTGATTCACATTGGACAACACCTGTCATTAACCTGAATCACATTGGATAACACCTGTCATTAATCTGATTCCAATTGGATAGATGTGGATAGATAACACCTGTCATTAATCTGAATCACATTGGATAACACCTGTCATTAATCTGCAATCACATTGGATAACACTTGACCGTAATCTACTGGATAACACCTGACAATAATCTGAATTACATTGGATAACACCTGTCATTATCTGAATCATGTAAAGAACCTGAATAATACCTTTCCTGGCTGATGAGACTTCCCTTTATCAATAGTGTGCACAGAGCATGTCACATAAACCCTTCACAAAAGCTGTCATTTCATTAAACGACCCTATTTCTCGACAGAGATCTTAACCATTCACTGGCCCCTATGGACGTGTAGGTAGGTGTTATACCAGGTAAATGGCGCCATGATTTAATTAGATATCGGCGCGCTCTGGGAACAGGTGTCTGGCACATCAGAAGACCAGCATTTGAGGGAAGACGCTTTCTTTGACGCCTGCCTCTCTCTCTCTCTCTCTCTCTCCAAAACATGTCAAGAGCAGTGCACTTGAAACGATTCCTTCACGCATAATTGCATAATACTGTAAAGACAAGCTAATGTACAGTGATAAGAACAACTCCTTTTAATATAACGAATAGCACATAAACGCAACCACAGAGTCCCCTCTTTCCCTCCCATCTGGAGCTGGTTAAAAAGACTTGATAAAATACCTGGAGATCACCGCTAATTACCCCAGCGTACGTCCCTACTTGAAGTATCCGAATTATAAATTGTTTCTCCTTGAGCTCAGTCTTGGATTACCTCATTTCATCTCGACGTTAATCAAAACGAATCATTCACGGTAATCGAAATGTGTCTGACAATGTCATTAGGCTATTCCAGTATATTTATGGGAGGATGATATTCCTTGGTGGGAAGTCTTCCTTTTAAAATAAATCCACTTCGCGTCCTTAAAAGGTCTGTGGGATATTTAGATCAATGCATTTCTAATCGCTTTCCCCCCACAAGTGTTGACACTGCATCCCTAGAGTCTTCATCAAACACGAAAACAAGTTGAAGAGAGATAGCTTTTGCCTATATTGCTTTAAATAATCTCTCTCTCTCTCTCTCTCTCTCTCTCTCTCTCTCTCTCTCTCTCTCTCTCTCGCTTCTCTCTCCTCTTCTTATTCTCTTTCTCCTTCAAACTACTAACCCATCTCGTCTCTCACTCCTCTCTTTTATATTCGCTTTCTCCTTCTTCTCTCCTCCTCTTCTCCTTTCTTCCTTTTCTCTCGCTCTCTCTGTCTCGCAAGCTCTTTAGTAAATCATTACCTCACCCCTCCTGCTATAACTTCCTTCTTCTCAGCATTTTAGTACATCATTACAACCAAGAAACTGTGAAAAAAACAAGCACTGGTGTTTAGCAGTTATTCGCCCGCTCTTGCTAAGAACACTTGTCACCCTTCAAATTCCTGCGAAGTATAAATAGCACTAACTCTGAAGAGAGCAACTCTATAAACGACGGAATAAACTAGAAAAGAAAAAATCGTGTGACGCAATTAGCCTCGCGAGAGAGCAATCGACGACAGCGCTCCAACAACAAAGGATTTCATAAATATTCCAATAAATATAGAGTGCCACTTCACCCTGCCTCCACTCTCAACTCAAGTCGCTGCGACTTGATATTCCCAAATGGCAGAATGAACCCAACTCGTTTTTTTTCCGAAGGGTGGTTATTTCACATTATTCCAAAATATCCTAAAATATATCTTATTCGTTAATAGGTACGAATCAATTGCCGTGTGTTCTAGGACAACTGGTTACTATAACTCCCTAGAAAACTTTCTCTCAGATAGATCTGTTAAAATACTTTCTATAGAAAGGCTAGTTATAAATTTGCATGAACCCGTTCAATTCTGGAATTATATTTTCATGTCTATTTACAGCATCGTCAGAGATCCCGTTTACTATTTTCTCATTACAGATGTCACTGCCTCAAGAGAACCTTTCATTTCACACGATCTCTCTGCATCTAGTGAATCTTCAATGATTAATGTTTGTGAATATAAGAATGACTAACCATGAATAGGGACCGTTACTTGAAACTACCAAGATGAAAAAGAGCATAGTCAAAAACTAAAAAGACAATAACATGAAATCAAGATAAATGGAAAATGGGACAGAAAGCCCTCTTTCCCAAGCCTTCACGTTGAACAGTGTGAGCATTTATCGTCGGCAAATAATTAGGGAGAAAAGAAGAGGCGGACTGGGGGATAAAAACGCAGCAAACAACTGAGCGAGGAGAAGCCACCTACCGGCTAATTCCCGAACTGCATTATAAGGGATGGGGGTGGGGTGGGGGAGAGTCAGGACGCCCATCTGTTTCTAGCGCTATCAAGTTTATTTCCGTGAAAACGAGAATGCACTTCAGAGAAGACAATAATTGCTCACTTCCTTGAAAGCAACAGAGGCAAGGAGGGTCCTTTTGCGTAAAACATGCACACACACGCGCACAAACAAATAAACAAGCATGTATGTGTAAATATATACATATATATATAAATGTACAAATATGTATATATATTCATTCTAATAATCCGAGGATCAGCTGTCTAATTTCTGACACCAGCTTCAAAGGTGGCTGGCGTCTGCTGCCAACATCGAACTAATGATCAATGTAGAATCTTATGCAATAAACTGCGGACTTTTTATCCCATCAAAGGCAAGCGCAGACACCAGAGATAACCAGGTTCTTGGGTGAATTAGCCTCAGCAGTGGAAATTCATCAGACAGAATACAAATTGAAATAAACTCTCGCCCACTTCTTGTAAATATGAAGGATGAATGCTGTCTGTCATTCATATGCTGAGAGAATGGTGATTGGTGAAATGAAAAAATAAATAAATAAATAAAGAAATAAGACTCGGTAACCTTGCTGAAGGAAATACTGGTTATTAAATATAAAATTCTAAGATATTAATCTAAATATCAATATTAGTAGCTTCCGAGTGTCTTATTTTCAGGTGGTTATTACGAAACGCTGGCTTCATTATGATTGTTTTAAAAGCAATCTGTAAAGAACGAATGAAAATCAATTCATTCATTCCAATACCTTACTGTCGGTACTTACCAAGTTAACCGTTATTTTCTATTGAAATTATTTACGGGGAAGGAAAGGGGCACACAAATTCGATACATGGAAAGAGAGAAGTTACATCTCATGGATACCTAGTAATTACCCCACACAATAGCATTAAGAAAATCATTGCTATAATTCCTCCCCGTTTGTTGTATCCTCATCAGACGCCCCTCAAGCAAGTGGTGGGAAAGTGGGAAAGGTATAGAAAACGGGCTCTACAGACAAGGGATATAGGTTGTCGGGGGATGGGGGGTTTAATCGTCTGATTGGTGGAGGAGTTAGTCAAGATGAAAGCTAGTCAGCAGGACATCCAAACCGAGATGGTTAGTGCTTGCATATGCGTTTTGCAAGAGAGCCAGTCTCCATTTTGCCAACCTCAGTTCGGTCGTATAATTCCCACCACTGCTAATAAATGAAGATTTGTGTGTTGGGGATGAGCAAAAGCGAGCTCTTTAAATTCAGTTTTCTGTATCACATGAGTATCATCAAAGTATAAGCAGAAAATGATTAGATGTGGGATATCTACTCAAAAATATATGAAAGACTAAAAGCTATTTTCGTGCTCTCATACTGACCAATGAGTTAAGGGTTCATAGTTTGTGTATCAAATATAACATATCTAAGTATAATACACAGTTTAATTTAAAAAAAAAAACTACGTAAATTGTGATATTTATGTAAGTTAAGTTGGGTTACATTAAGTTAGGTCTGATTTTGATGGATTGTTTAATTAACATTATATATATATATATATATATATATATATATATATATATATATATATTCCACACACACACACACAAAAACGCACACAGCAAGTCAGTGGCTGAAGGGAAAACTTTAAAATAGCCTCTCTCTCTCTCTCTCTCTCTCTCTCTCTCTCTCTCTCTCTCTCTCTCGAACAATGCTTCCAACAGAGAAAAACTTAATTAGATGATATAAATAAAGTTTACTGTATCGGTTTTTGCAATTAAGGTGAAAGGACGAGTGACAGAGCCACATGTTACGGGGCGTTACGAGCCACATGTTACAAAGTGGTTGCGTTTTCTTGCAAAAGCCCAGCTCTCTCTCTCTATCTCTCTCTCTTCCCTCTCTCTCCTTCCTCTCCTCATCTCTCTCTCAGCAATGATATTACTCTGAATTAGTGAACAATTAATTGAAATTAACAGAGATGCTTTCTTGTACCCAAACATATTTATCAATGTGTTTATAGGATTATTTGACCTTATATAATACATACACAAATACTTATATGCACTCACATAAACTACTTTGTCCTCTATATATATATATATATATATATATATATATATATATATATATATATATATATATATATTTATGAAAATATATACATATATAGAATATATATATATATATATATACCATATATATATATATATATATATATATATATCTATACATAAATATATATATATATTATATAGATACATATATGTATATATTTTCATAAATATATATAATCGTATGAAAAAAAGCGTACTACATCAAACTCTTTCCTTGTGACATTTTCAATCTATAAATCATGCGCGAAAAGTCAGAAGCTGTAGATGTGGGTGGGCTTCTTTCGTCAATTTTTTTTTTCCTTTTTTAAATCCCCCATATTAATATTCAGCAAAAAATGCCGGGTTTTAACCCTCCTAACTCGAGGAGAGAGAGAGAGAGAGAGAGAGAGAGAGAGAGAGAGAGAGAGAGAGAGAGAGAGAGAGAGAGAGCTATCAGACACACACATTATGAGGTCCCATATATACGAATACCATCGGGTCTACTGCTGATAATTACTATGTAGGGTATCATTCATCAAACACACCATTTATACAGACAGCGAAAGGTCTTGTACCATTAATATCTATAAAGTGGGGGAGATTATGCATACCTATTATTACACTATTATTGCCTCCTACTCCCATATGACCAATATTAATTGCATGACTGTATACTGGAAATAAACTTACATCATATGAATAAAACATCATTGGCTAATACACTACAATTCTACAGGGTGTCCATAAAGTCCCAGTACCATTGCAAGTAACTTCGAAGGCTTTGCATTTTACGAAATCTAACGAGACTGGCTATACTGCCACCGTCGTAAAACTGACATAGCATTCATATAAGCCTGATAAGTTAACGATAACTGCGCAATAATACTTAGAAACTGTCAACGTAGTACCTTGGAAATTATCGACACGGACTGATGGCACGTGGAAGTTGAACGACGAGGCGATTGGTAAAGAATTATAATGAGTACCTTTCGTATTTCATTATAATTGATTTATACCCATACTTCTGCGCCCCAATATTTTCATAGTTTACATGTGGGTGTTTAACGCGTTTAACGATAAATCTGTATCTATCGGCGACAGAGGTAATGAATAAAGCGGAAGTTGTAGGTTATCTATAAAATACGGATGGATATAATCTATTGCTTGCGCTATACTCATAAGAAATCTTCGCAAACGTCAAATTCAAGTCAAATTAGAATGTAATGTAAAAGCTGATCGATAAAGCATTTTTACTGAATGTGATACTTACTTAGATATGAAATAATTGAATGCATGGTTGAGGAGCATCTCCAAAACTCATTCAGTACAAAAAAAAAAAAAAAAAAAAAAAGATATCCACTTTTATTCATATTACGAAAACAGTCTTACGGAACATCCTCTCTCTCTCTCTCTCTCTCTCTCTCTCTCTCTCTCTCTCTCTCTCTCTCTCTCTCTCTCTCACCAGCTGTCGATGGCGACTTAAAAAGATGCTAAACTTTTTACTCCTGCTTATAAAATAAAGTTTAATTAACGGCTCTTCCTTCCGTGATGTTGTACGAGTTCAACAGAAGGTACGATAACTTTCTATAGGTACGTTGTCTTGCTACGAACTTTCATAAATCAAACTACCTTGTACCCACAATGCCTCATAGCAGTTCGTGAACTTAATTAATATACTTAAAACTTTAAGTTAAGTATATCTTAGTTTTACCAGACCACTCAGCTGATTAACAGCTCTCTTAGGTCTGGCCCGAAGGAATAGATATTTTTTACGTGGCTAGGAACCAATTAGTTTCGTACCAACGGGACCTACAGCTTATTGTGGGATCCGAACCACATTAAATCGAGAAAGAATTTCTATCGCCAGAAATAATTTCCTCTGATTCCGCGTTGGCCGAGCGGAGAATCGAAATTCGGAGGAGCACCAGATCGATAGGCGGGCACGAAAACCACCCGTCCGACCAGGAACTACTTAAAACTTTAAAAACTCATAAAACAGACAGGGCCTCGGACCAGTTCGAGAACTAAAAGCCATGCGGATAAAACTTAAAAATAAAATAATCGATTTTATGCGACGATGGGCGTCTTACGCGAAGGCTCGTTTTATTTAAAGGAATTATACTCGTAAGGCTGACTGACGATCCGCTAATGGGATTTAATAGCTATGCTTTCGACACTCGATATCTTGAAAGATGACGGGGAGTGTGTGTGTGTGTGTGTGTGTGTGTGTGTGTGTGTGGGGGGGGGGGGGGGGGTGGGGGGGGGGGGGGGGAATCTTGGATGGCGTATATTTAAAGTATATTGATTTACATGTATTATACGGTAAAACACAAAATGTTTAAAACTGAGTTCGCATTCACAAGGTTCGCGGTTTTATCCTTGCCTGGCCCCACTAGTATGTATGTATGTTTATGTATATGTATATATATATATATATATATATATATATATATATACATATACATATATATATATATATATATATATATATATATATATATATATATACATAGTTACGAGTTCAATTTTTAAACCGTTTTAATATCAATAAAATAAAAGTCAAACAAAGAAATAAAAGACGTATAAGAAAACGACAAACAAGGAGAGAGAAAAAAAAAAGATGGGAAGGGTTCTGTTTAACCCCCCACAGAGAGAAGTTTCATGTCGTCTCTTGAAGCGCTCGCGTCAGCTATAACGCGACCGTGTTGCCATGGTAACGCCTAATGAGCAATATGGCTGGAAACTGAGAACAGAGGAGATGAATGAGGGAATGTTCCCTAATCCACATCATGCCTGCGCGATATAATATGAATATGGAACAGTCACATATGCTTATACTATTATAAGCCCACAGTCACATGTGTTTGTATTATTATTATTATCATTATAATCATTCAGAAGATAAAACCTATTCATATGGAACAAGACTGACTTGAAATGAAATTCAAGCTTCCAAAGAATATTATGGTGTTCTTTAGAAAGAAGTAAGAGGAAGTAAAGGAAAATACAGAAAGAAGAGATGCTACTTATCAAAAAAAGAAAATAAATAAATTAATGAATTAACAAACCGATAAATATGTATTAAAATGCAAGGAAAATAGTATTAGTGTAGTGATGTATTGCACCTTCGCTTGTACGCACACGTTCATACTCGGAAATAGCAGCAATTAAAAAAAGAAAAAAAAATCTGTCAGTATAGGCATTAAGAGACACCTTACACAGTCTGGCAGCATTAAGGTGTAAAACGAACACCAGAAAGTGTTTGTGTACTCCTTGTGTGAGTATGTATAGCTGCGTGTGATTTCTTCGTTTAATTTTTTTTCCTTTTTTTGACAGAGGCAGAAAAGGCGCGAATGGAGATCCAGTGACATTCTCCTGTCAGGCCTCACTCATGCCTCCTTACCTCACCAGCACGTCATTAGGGCGCCCATTTTCGACAGCCACAGAGAGAGAGAGAGAGAGAGAGAGAGAGAGAGAGAGAGAGAGAGAGAGAGAATATCACTGCAATAATGGAGTGCAGCTACATAACATTCAAGAGCCAGAGAGAGAGAGAATTCTCAACTGCAGTACTATACCTGCATCAACATTCAACTGCTGGAGAAAGAGAGAGAGAGAGAGAGAGAGAGAGATGGAATTCTCAACTACTGTACTCGATCTGCATCAACATTCAACCGCTGGACAGAAAGAGAGAGAGAGAGAGAGAGAGAGAGAGAGAGAGAGAGAGAGAGAGATTCTTAAAATGATAAAGTTTGAGAGATCAAAGCCTTACCGTCCGGCGGAAAAGCGAACCGTTTTGTTTCTCCGTCCTTCATAACGTCGACGTCTTGAAAGAGATTCGGTCGGTTTTGAGACGATCACCTTAATTCAAAGATTATCATTGCGATCCAGCGACTATCTTTACGGCATCCTTAGATTTCTCGTTTGTGATATGCAAAGCATCCTTTGCCTCGGGGTGTTTGGAGGCGCGTTTGAAGTCTTGTGTATGAGTTTCTCTTTTTAGTTTTCTGTAAATAAAATTAATGTGCCGGCTTTGTCTGTCCGTCCGCACGTACTTTTTCTGTCCGCCCTCAGATCTTAAATACTACTGAGGCTAGACGGCTGGACATTGGTAAGTTGATCATCCACTCTCCAATTATCAAACATACGAAATTACAGCTCCCTAACCTTAGTAGTTTTTACTGTATTCAAGGTTGAAGGTAGCCATAATCGTGCGTCTGGCAACGATATAAGCCAGGCCACCACTAGGCCTTGGTTAAAGTTTCATAGGCCACAGCCCATAAAGCATTATACCGAGATTACCGAAAGATAGATAGGATCTCTCTGGCC
>NC_061098.1:19289338-19299338 GCF_015104395.2 Macrobrachium nipponense | reverse complement strand
TAGTATTACTGTCTGTCTGGAAGCCACTGAAATCCGCCTTTCCATCAATGAATTTATAAATATAAATATACCACCATCGTCTACTTTATCTAATGATTTAATCTTAACCATAATTAGGACTAATAGAGCTAATTTATGCCATAAACCTTGACGAGGAGCTAAGAAGAAGAAGAAGAGCTTCGCTTCTTCCCCCAAAAGAGCGATGGGGAAAAACTAAGAACAATGGCTTGACTCTTCGCTACAAAAAATAATTAAAAATAAACTAAAATAAAAATTTGGGAAAGGGGATGTTGGGGAGCAAATGAGGAGTATATGGGACGAGAGTAATGTCGTCGGTAAAAAGTAGATCCACAGAAAAGCTTTGTGTATACTGTAAACAATTAACTTCTATCTCTACAGATCTCTGGCAGCGGAACTTGTCTTTTATAATCGTTGCAGAACAGAGGAGAATTGTTCGCAGGCTAAAGATGCCGCTAGCGCTGCTAAAAATATGCATGGGGGGATGTATATTCTAACCCCAAGACTTCAAGAAATAAATATAAAATTGGGGGATCTATATTTTAACCCAAAGACTTCGAGAAATAAATATAAACTTCACTTTAATTTAAATACTTAGTACCTATGTAGGTTTTATATGCAAAATTAGGAAATCAGAATCGGTATCATTAAGCTTACTTGAGCTGCAAAATCTGACTAAAGTGCATCAGTTGCACATTTTGTTGTTTCTCTCCGTTTTCATCGTGAATGAAATTTACTTCTTTTTAGATTTCAACAAATACCGCATTTATTCTTAGGAGCGCCATAGTGTCGGTGTCCTGCCCGATTCATCGTCATCACTGGGGTAGGCCATAATTACATGTATTTACTTTAGACCTCACTTACATTACAGTAGTCAACTTACATTTTTTTGCTTCGAAACAAATTGCATCCTTCCCATCACATTTAACTGATTGACTGAAAGTTTATATTTTATTAAGCAGTATTTAGAAACGAATAACTTAATATTAAACGCAATTATCTAAGCTTGTTAAATAATGCATAGGATGTAATAAAAATCTGAATTTCTTACAATTTTTTCCGTAGTGAAATCTAATCAGGCCTGTTAATAGCTAATAAACAGCATAGATAATCAAAAATATATTCATTACACATGAATGTGTGTATTTATGGGCATTACTTCGAATGGCTAATACAACATTGTTAAGAAATTCATAGTCTCGTGACAACAAATTGATAAAAAATCCACAATTATATATTAAAATACGCATAGAAATTAACATAGAAACATATTTTAATATATAACTGTGGATTTTTTTAACAAATACAACATTACTGAGTAATTCAGTGTTGTGACAGTAACATACATTAATTACTACAGACATAGCATATGAAACTCTGAGCTTTGCCTTGAACAGACCCAAAGAGAGAACGCAACTTCTCCTTCCATTTCGCAATGATTAAAACATGAAAACCCCCCCCCCCCACCCCCCCCCCCCAAAAAAAAAAAAAGGGGGTAGTGAGAAAAAGATTAAGGAACTCGTCCCAAATGATACGAGTCGCGACAGCAGCTATCTAGATAAGAAAATTGTACATTTACATCAAAAGAGTTTCAAGAAACCTTTATCTGTTGGCACGAGGAGCCTACGAGTCGCACAAGGGGCTAGAGAGAGAGAGAGAGAGAGAGAGAGAGAGAGAGAGAGAGAGAGAGAGATATAACTGCAGACAAGCCCTAGTTTGAGGAGGGAACATGAGCGCCAAAAAAAGTTTACGACTTAAATAAGAAACAATAAACGAACAACAATAAAAAGAAATTCTCACAAATACAAACAAAACCTCAGTGAAGACAAACCCTCCCTCTATTTTGAGAGAGAGAGAGAGAGAGAGAGAGAGAGAGAGAGAGAGAGAGAGAGAGAGAGAGAGGTCCAAGATAATAGCAGAAAAGAAAGATACAAAACAAGTGTAAAATTAAGAGAAAAAGAGGTATGAATGACATATAATAGACATAAAGAGAAAGAAAGCGTGTATTGTAACATAGAACACATTTAGCACACAGAGAGAGAGAGAGAGAGAGAGAGAGAGAAGAGAGAGAGAGAGAGAGACTCTCGCAATCCCCTATAGAAAGTACCGGTCCATCTTCTTAGAAGTTCAAAGGCCCTATAGCTGCGTTTCGCATTGTATTTTATTTTAAGGGTCTGCCGGGTAATAATTAGAGCTTGAGAGCCGCCCCACCCTTCTCCTGTGAGATTCTCTTTTAAGGTCCAAGGGAGGCTTCAGGGCGCAATTTTATACTGGTTTCGACGGTAATAAACATGGGGAAAGGACGCGAGACGCCTAGTATGAAGGGTGATATAAAAAAAACTTATTATTATTATTATTATTATTATTATTATTATTATTATTATTATTATTACTCAAAGAAAACTCATAATCACATGAGTCAAAAATAAGAAAGTAAATCCACAGTAGTATGCATGCTTTATTTTTTTTTTTATATTTTAAAAAACTAAATCAAACAGGCATATTACTGTGGATTTACTTTCCCATTATTATTATTATTATTATTATTATTATTATTATTATTATTATTATTATTATTATTACTGTATTTTGGAGGGCAAGGCCATCACCGGACCGTGGTTAAAGTTTCACGGCCCGCGGTTCATACAGCAATATACCTAGACCACCGAAAGATAGATCTACTTTCGGTGGCTTTGATTATACGCTGAACAGAAAACTATTGCGCCGAAGTAACCTCGGCGCAATTTTTTTCCTTTTTTTTTCTTCAACAGGCCACCACCGGGCCGTGGTTAAAGTTTCACAGGCCGCGGTTCATACAGCACTATACCTAGACCACCGAAAGATGGATCTACTTTCGGTGGGCTTGATTATACGCTGTACAGAAAACTCGATTACGCCGAAGTAACTTCGGCACCATTTCTACTCATCTTTTTAGTTTTTGTTTATTTTATTAATTATTATTATTATTTTTTTTTTTTTTTTTTTTTTTTTACTGTGACGAATTCTCTATGTCTTGTTCTAAAGAGGATGTAAGCGAGAATCCCGCAGCAGTGGTGCGGGCGGTTCTCGCGACACAACAATGAAAGCTCCGTAAAATACGACTCGGTAATTTCCTAAAGATGATCGATGAAGATATAACCGCTTAAACACGCGACACAATACGGGACCTGCTTCTACTTAGCTGCTTGTATGAAAAAATGAACTACGCTATTTGTTTGTTTGTATGGTATTTTTAGTTGCATGTGGAACTAGTGGCTATTCAGCAACGGGACCAACGGTTTTACGTGACTTCCGAACTACGCTATTTGAAGAGAGACTAGAGATAAACAACGCCTTAATGGCATATACACATGATATTTTATTCAAATACTGTATAAGTTAAATAATGTATATGTATAAGTAGTAATTGTATATGCATACGTTACGTATTGTTAATGTGTCATTTCTTATAATGATTACGTTATATCTTATATATGTAAAAGATATGCTATTCAATTATTACATGTATAGGTAGTAATTATATATGCATACGTTACGTATTGTTGATGTTTCATTTGTTATACTGGTTATGTTATATCTTATATATGTATAAGATATCCTATTAAGTTAATACAAAATTTTACTGCAAATGTGCAAACTTTCCTTGAAAAAAATTAAAACAAATAAACATATAGTTTATCGCACGTGGCTTGAAATCTGTAACAAAAATAAGACTTAACTAATCGATAAAACACGAGGGGGCCTAATTCCTCATCAAACGTATTGCTTCCATCCCTGATGACGAGGTAAGATACCTGAACGAGATGTCAAGATGTCATCCGCAGTGAAGATTTAATCATCATTCACGATGAATATAAATGAGTCTCCGCGGTATGTTCAATACTCACTGACCTAAATACGCTGAGCCCTCGTTCCCAAAGCACGCGTCGTTTATAACAAGCGTCTATCACGCAGTTCGTTTTTTTATGTGGCCGTACCTACATACCTACTATGGTAGATTCAAATCAACCGTGCATTTGATGTCTAGGCCCGTCCCTTACGACGCTCCTGATTGGCTGTTGATAAGCCAGTCACAGGGCAGGAAACTCTCAGTCTCTCGAGAGAGTTCACATAGGCAGGATGTATGTTCTACCACCTCTCCTGAGGGATACTTCTTTCAAACGTATCCCTCAAGAGAGACGGAACATACATCCTGCCCATGTGAACTCTCGAGAGACTGAGAGTTTCCAACCCTGTGAATGGCTTATCAACAGCCAATCAGGAGCGTCGTAAGGGACGGGCCTAGACATCAAATGCAGTTGATGTGAATCTACTACAGAAAGTCGTACACCCGTATGGTTGTTTACTCAATTATCCGCACAATAAAGCTGCTATCAATAAGCTTCACCCCCGTACGGAGAGGTAGTACCGTCAGTGCACCTAATGCGGTGCACTGTAGACATTAATTAATGTTCTTTGCAGGGTGCCTTCGGCCCCTATCTACGACCTCTTTCGTTCCTTTTACTGTACCTCCTTTCATAATCTCTTTCTTCCATCTTACTTTTCACCCTCTCCTAACAATTGCTTCATAGAGTAACTGCGATGTTTTCCTCCTGTTACGCCTTTCAAACCATTTACTGTCAGTTTCCATTTCAGCGCTGAATGGCCTCCTAGGTCCCAGCGCTTGGCCTTTGGCCCAAATTCCGTATTCAATTCAATTCAATAAGCTTCACTGCGTCATCATAAAGACAGATATCAAGGCTACACCTCTTGGCCAGGCGGTCGGGAATGCTCCCCGGCCCCCCACCCCAAGTGGGGCTAATTACAACTTGAAAGATAACCGCGTTGATTCTGAACTCTCATCAGATTCTTAACGCTCATCAGGCACACAATTAAAATGCCTCGTTAATCCCCATCACATGCCCTTACCACCTCATCCATGCCCTCGATCCTCCAGACAGCACATATACCCTACGCCCTCGTAAAACATCCCTAATTTCACTCGGTGATTAGCGTCAAAACGTCTGAGCAAATCCTTCTATTTGTCATTTATAAATTCTGCGACTGGGGACGGCGGTGCCTGCAGCCCTTGTTCGTGATAAGAGAGAGAGAGAGAGAGAGAGAGAGAGAGAGAGAGAGAGAGGGGGGGGGGGGTTACACAGCGCCAGTATGCTGCAGTCCAAAATGTACAAGGGTGAGGAGACAAGGGCCAAGGCATTCCAAATATATACGAGGGCGAACAGTTGGTAAAAATGATATCTAATATATATATATATATATATATATATATATATATATATAGATATAGATATATATATAGATATATATATATATATATATTATATATATATATTATATATATATAATAATAATAACGCAGCCCATAAAAACGCCAAAGTATAGAGACTACTTTATTTCTAAGACTGCTCTCTCTCTCTCTCTCTCTCTCTCTCTCTCTCTCTCTCTCTCTCTCTCTCTCTCTCTCTCTTCGGGTAGGTAATGAATGAGAAAAGTTACAGAAAAGGTGACCTGGTTAAACGGCTACCTTTGGATGGATCTCTTGGTATAAATACCGCCTCTTCTGTAACTTTTCTCGTTCATTACCTACCTGAAGAGAGAGACAGCAGTCTCTGGAATATAGCGCTTACTTTCTGTATTTTGGCGTTTTTATGGGCTCTTTTTATTACATGGAATTCTGTTGTAAAAGAAGATTTTTACCATTCATATATATGTATATATACATATATATACGCACAAAAACACATACACCTCCGATCGTCCTAATACTAACAATTTGACTTCTGGAGCGCAGGTAACAGCTAAATGGTTCACGGAATCATCTTGTAGTGACAGGAAAGGGATATCCCTAATCACCTTTCTGATGGTGGGCAAAATATTTTAGATATACTGTGTACCACAACTGTTTTGCATCTGCAAAACTCACATGTATATTGTATACACATGTTTACGCGTGGCCGTGTGTGTAATATATATATATATATATATATATATATATATATATATAAAACACACACACACCATTATATTATAATATATTATATAATATATATATATATATATATATATACACACACACACATATGTATATATATATATTATATATATATATATACACATACGCTGTAGTGAGGGAAAAGGGCAAAATATACTAATACTAAAATAAAAATCAGACGGGAAATGTGTAGTTCTGCCCACTAGTCTATTTAATGTTAAATATAGAAGAAACTAATTATATTTATCATCACGAGCAATAAATTTCACCATTAGGAATAAATATTCGAACATAAATCCTAATCATCCATTTTTTTTCTGGCACGCAAGGTCTAAATATTTCAATTATCATTCCGATAATCATAAATTAATATACATTAATTAAATCAGATTTGAGAGATTAAGCAGAAAATTTTTTTTAGTATGGATGAATATATATTTTATTCGCCGGCTATAATTTAGGGCTCATGCATACCGAATTTTAATAGCATATTCAAATGTCACAGATTTAATAAGTGATTATAAAATGATAGAATAAATTACATTTCTATATAAATTTCAATTGCAATGTAGTATGAGCAATGTCGATTCATTATATGTCAAACTCGGTGGTTATTTCCTACCTGGTGGTTGATGCTACAGAAATTTGTATTAATTACTTTTATGTTATTTATACTACACGAATAAAAAAGTAAAAATATTTTGAACATGAACACATACACAAAAAATATTAGCTGTTGGATTAGCGCTAAATTAAAACCGACTGCGACCTGGTTTGAACGAAACACCGTCATATAAAGAATGCCTGTAAGCCACCGAACCTTGCAATGATTGACATAAATTCCAATCTTTGCCGCTAGATGTCTCCGTCGGTGTTCTCGCGACGATGCTATCACAGAGGATGCGCAGTTCAAATTATGCGGAATACTTCAAAACTACAACCACTAAAAGTCTGCGTTTATTTTTTTAACAGCCTCAAAAAAAAGTTAAACTCTTCCACGCAAAATGGAACGTCTGCCAAAAATCTGAGTTTGAATTATATATATTTCATCAGGCGAGTTCGGTTAATTAATCAGTTCGCGCTTCGACTCCCATAGACGTCTTATCATGCCAAGGGACTGAGCGATCTCTCTCTCTCTCTCTCTCTCTCTCTCTCTCTCTCTCTCTCTCTCTCTCTCTCTCTCGGGGAAAAAATTAACGGAAGAAGAAAGAGGCAGGGAATAAAAGGCACCCGGACATTCGCGGGTATCTTTGGAATACGGCGATGACTCAACCTACATCGGGGGAGAAAATATATACGGGGGAAAAAGCGACGCCAGAAAATGGTGTTCTTTTCTCTCACAATGTCGTCGGCTAAAGTGCTGTTGCACATGCCAGTGCTAAAACAAGGGAGGGGCGGGGGTGTGAAAGGACTCTTTCCATTAGCCCACATTCATATATATATATATATATATAAATATATATAATATATATAATATAGATATTACATATGATATAATTATATAATAATATATAAATATAATATTAATATTTATATATAAATATAGTAATATATATAATATATATATAATATATAAATATAAATTATTATATATATATATATATATATATATATATATATGCCAAATTTAAAATGCAGATTGTTGCATTTGAAGAATTACTGAAAAATTATGTGAAAAAAGTAACACATCTCATGAATAATGAATAAGGCAATTATTCTTGTTCTTCATAAACATAGAGTAATTAATTAATATCACCCTGAAATAAGGGAATATTAAAACAAAATTAATGAAACATATAGAATGACAATGATCGGAGAATACCAAAGCAATGCACGAGGGGTGTCTATGTATATGCAATCTATTATATACTCATCTATTTGTTTTAAAAATGAAGATTCTTTCCTCGGGTCTCTTTATAAAAAGGTCTGAAAAAGGTGTTTGGCGTTGAGTTAAAGATACAAGAATTTTGGGATAGGATATTCATGATTGATTTATTAGAATGAAAATAAAAAATAAATAATGTGCATGGTAAACAGTACAGGAATTTATTTCTAATAAAATAAAGCGTATCTAATAATAATTTTCGTCGGTGAAACAACGCGATACTTGACCGTAGATTTTAGCACGCGCCTTGAGTAAGCTGGAGGTCGGATCGCGCCTAGTTTCGCTAAAGGTTTAGAGATAGAGAAAAATTGCCCCACACATCACATTCGCATCGGAACTGGAGAGTAATTAAAAGAAAAGGGAGACCATAAATGCCAAGACCTGAGACGAAAATGACGCTGGAGACGGAGGGGTAAGTAACAGCCCCCGAGTGTCATTCGAGAATCGTCCAATTATCTCGCAGAATCTCTGGAATTTTCCTTCGCTATTCAAGTCGACAAAGAGCCCTTATTATCATCTGCTGAAGGTGACCTAGACACACTGGTCTAACTCGAGCACCCTTCTCTCTCTCTCTCTCTCTCTTCTCTCTCTCTCTCTCTCTCTCTCTCTCTCTCATTTAATTCATCCAGTGAAGAACCTCTCTCTCACTCACGCTCTCTAATTTAATTCATTCAACAAAGATACTCGCTCTCTCTCTCCATCTCTTTCTCATTTGGTTCATTCATGGGAGAATCAGCCGCTCTTCCTATCTGATTTATTTCAATGAAGAATCTCAGCCGTTTCTCTCTCTCTCTCTCTCTCTCTCTCTCTCTCTCTCTCTCTCTCTCTCTCTCTCTCCCTTCATCACATCCCCCTCCCTTCTTCACTAAGTGTAAAGAAATAGTAGTGTTTCTCGTAGAGTGACAAACGGAAGCTAGCCACCCCGGAGAACAATTAAACGTGAAATGTAGGCAAGGATCAGGGGAGCCTTTAAAAAAAAAGGAGAGGGGGGGAGAGCAAGGACGCTTTGAGTTGTCGTAAGGCTCTGGGGAACATTACACTAAAGAGTCCGAGGAGATCACGGCTGATTCAAAGTGTCCATTTGGCTAACTGTGTTTATCGTCCGCGACAACTGTAAACCTTACGGTGGCATTACTCTGGGCTAATGAGATGTATACTAGTTTCTCTCTCTCTCTCTCTCTCTCTCTCTCTCTCTCTCTCTCTCTCTCTCTTTCATATATATGGCGGATGGGGGAACCCCCACGAAATAAACTCTCGTAGGGCCGCTACGAATATTACATCAAATGACCGGGCCATGGACCGAAAGACTGAAATCACTGACAGTATATTCAGTGATATGTTAGGACAGTCCTTAGCAAGCCGCTAACTGAAGCTTTAACGCTCGAGAAACTTGACAGGCTGAAAGCTACCTGGAAGGGAAGTAATATATATAAGATATATATATATATATTATACTAGATATTATATATATAGATATATAGAAATTTTTGAAGAAATGATACGTATACGGTTATATAATATACACATACATACATGCATAAATATATATATATATATAATATATATATATATATATATATATATATATATATATATATATATATATATATATATATATAATATCCCAAGACTGTTGTGAATTGAAACGCTTCAAAATACCAAGATGTTACCCCAAATAGAATTCCTGCCATGAACCCTCTTAGAGAGGAGTGTAAAAATAGTAACAGTCAAACAATAAACAACATTCGAAGGTCTCTGTATCTCAGCCACAGTATGCAGTAAACCCCAAAATAAATCTTGCTGTTTAAAGAAAAAAAGAAAAAAGTTTTACGACAATTGTAAAACGGCCCATCCCACGAGCGAATCACCAAAGAGGGGAAGAAACACCTGTCCCGTGTGACGACCCATTTGGTCTTGAGTCTGTCTATGATCGGGTTACTTACTATGAGGCCGTCAGAAACCGTCAACTGGCCACATCGTCGTACCTCAGGCAACCCGGGATTGAATCGCCTCGAAAATTTTTGCTTGTCTCTGGTGATCAAGCGAGATGGTCTATCTCGGGGGGAATGTGACACATTGTTTTGGATCATAGTCTGATACCGCTG
>NC_061098.1:19284338-19286838 GCF_015104395.2 Macrobrachium nipponense | reverse complement strand
GAGCAGTTCAATGAGGTTGGTTTCAGAAGGACTGTTCGAAGCAAGAATTATTGGGCGGACATTGCGATGGCAACCCCCCCCCACCCAACCCTTTTACCTCGTAAATCTCGCGCAAGCTGCCCGGCTTATTAAAGAAAAAAAAAAGTAGTTCATCTTGAATTTCAGAGACTTCGAAGAACTGGGCATGACGATGGCAACCCCCCACTCAAAAAACCCCTTATACCCCCGTAAATCTCGCGCAAGCTGCCCAGCTTATTAAAATAAAATAAATAAATAAAAGCAAATGGCTCAACTATAATAATAATAATAATCTGGCAAAAATTATGTTGATAAACTCTATTAATTTGGCGGGGGTAAATATTTTCCTCACGACATAACATTACTTGCCCAACGAACTGGTAAGTTAACCACAAATCTCAAACACACATAAAGATTGCAAAGCTACACAGTTGTGATATAGCAAGTTATAGTAAATATTTGCAGTGGAATGAATCATGTATCGTCAAACGGATTCGCCGCCATCACAAATATAAGCAGTAAGTAATTATTTCCACGTACAAATACGTTTCTCTCAACACTAGGTAAACAATAAAAAAAATGCAACGTTGAAATGATTCCATAAACTGTAGGCATTTAGCAGCACGTATTTGCGTATATTTAGCTGTTAACAGCAAATCTGTTAATGTTTTTTGTTGACAAATAAAAAAATTCTCTGGCATTTTTTATTTAAAATTTTTTATTTTATCTACATTCTTTTTTAACTAAAATCTATCCGCATCCCAAGAGAAGCATACATGTTTGTTTGCGAACAAACTCTGTTTCGAACAAACTTATCTTTCCTTGTTTGTTTGTCTGTTTGTGTGCGTGTGCACCAGCACAGCCCACTGATGGGGTCTTGTGAAATATAGTCATCAAAGAGACGGCCGGTCACATCGCCCGAATATTCAAGATATGAATCACTGCGCGGAGATTCATCCACGTGATTCATTCATCTCTCGGTGAATAAATTATGGTCTAAGTTGGTATACATCAAGTTTCTCTCTCTCTCTCTCTCTCTCTCTCTCTCTCTCTCTCTCTCTCTCTCTCATCAGAAATAGTGGAACATAACGACTCTACTCCACAGAATTTGGACATTATTACTAATCATCCAATTTGAAAGAATTGAAAGCCTGAAAATATATTCAATACATTTGCAATTCCTCTCCTTAAACGCGAAGACGGATTTCGGATACGAAAAGGCAACGTCTTATATATATATATATATTATATATAATATATTATATATATATATATATATATATATATATATATATATATATATAAAAAGCGAATACCGCAGGAAAAATGGTAGGCACAAATTCGTATTATTATTTTTCATACATTTGCAATTCCTTCCCTCCCTTAAACGCGAAGACGGATTTCGGAATACGAAAAGGCAACGTTTTATATTATATATATATATATATATATATATATATATATATATATATATATATAAATATATATATATATATATAAAGGTATAAGCCAAGTGGCTTATACCTTTATATATGGATTAATCACGTTCCAAACTTTCGTGATTCAGTTATACATACATACATACATACAATTATATATATATATATATATATATATATATATTATATATATATATATATATATATATATATTTATATTTATTTATTTATTTATTTATTTGATTTATATATGCTCTAGTCACAATCATACTTACGGTCACGATATTCTTTCCATTGTGTTCATCATTCAGGGTTTAGAAGGGCGGTTACAGACATCGCAGCAGCATTGTATTCATGTAACGTAACTTGAAGGCTGAAGTCGTTGCTTGTGTGTGTGTGTGTGTGTGTGTGTGTAACAAACGACACCTCTAAACATTACTGGTATTTGGAACGTCCTCTCTCTCTCTCTCTTCGTCCCTCACACCCTTATGCAATGCCCTTATCTCCGTCACAGGCATCTCTCTCTCTCTCTCTCTCTCTCTCTCCTGGACCATTTCATTCCTTTCCCATCCCTCCCTCGTCCATCCGCTACCTATTAACTCAATTTTTTTTTCTTTAGTTTGCCCCATGAGTCAACCCTGGAGGGTGGTAATAGTGTTTTGTTAGTAAACTCAAGTTCAGGACTCACACGGCGTTCACTCATCAATTATCATGCTCTCTCTCTCTCTCTCTCTCTCTCTCTCTCTCTCTCTCTCTCTCTCTCTCTCTCTTATGCAATGCCTCTCATATCCCCTCCCCCTCAGCCTCTAAATACAACAAAAGACCCTTATGATTTATTGCTGTCACTGACGCGAAGCTCGATTTTAAAATTAGCTTTCTTTTAATTGATGGTTTCAGGTACTCGTTGAAATGTGATATAAACAAAAGAAAGGCAACAGAAATAAAAAATAAATAAAGAAATAAGCAAATAAATAAAAAAAAAGCCGGAAGCACGTTGTGGTCTTGCAGTTTTAACCTGTAACTGCAATTAATCAACAAAAATA
>NC_061098.1:19276838-19279338 GCF_015104395.2 Macrobrachium nipponense | reverse complement strand
ATGGGCTCCTTTTATTACATGGAATTCTGTTGTAACAGAACATTTATACCAGTCAATTATATTATAATATATATATATATATATTATATATATATATATATATACACCTGATTAATCATATCTTTGTTTAAAGAATAATTTCGGTTAAAATAAATAAATAAATAAATATATATATATATATATATATATATATATATTATAATAATATATCAATTTATAAAATATACATGTTCATAAGTATACATATATATAGCTATACATATAAATAAACCAGCAATCACCGACTCGAACCCAGAAAACTCCCTAATCGGAACGATTAATCAGGCGTAATTATACCGCCGACGGACATCAATGAAGCGGCAGCCCCATTAAAAACATTTCGCATAAACATAAGTCTCTTCATGAGGAAGTCGTTAAAACACATGACGCTCTAACAATTCGCAAACACATGACTGCTCCGGGCAGCACATATAGTTATTAAGAGTGCGTCGGAATTCTCCCCCCAACCCTTCCCCCTCCTCCGAGTACATGATTATTTTTTTCATTTTCGTGACGAGCCACATTCATCCATTCGACTTTTCCCTGGGAATCTGATCTGTAAGAAGACCGCCGTAATTATAATCTTAAGACGAATGATATTTTGGAGAGAGAGAGAGAGAGAGAGAGAGAGAGAGACTCGAGAGAGAGAGAGAGAGAGAGAGAGAGAGAGAGAGAGAGAGAGAGAGAGAGATAAGGCGTGTAATATAAGGAAGCCCAAAACGTATGGATATCAATTAAATTCAATACAGTTATGAAACATGACCGAAGCATGTAGGATTAGGCTGCTCAGAACCTCAGAAATATGAAAATTCTACAGGAAAACATGTGATATATATTATATATATGTATATATATATGATATATATATTAGATATAATATATATATATATATATATATATGTATGTATACATATTATATATATATATATATATATAATATATATATATATATATATATATATATATATAAATACAGACATATGTGTATAACACGCACACACATACATACATACATATGCATATATATAATGTGTGTGTGTATGCATTATCCTCGCGCAAACTTAACGAATAATTAGATTGAATCAGAGGACAAGCAATGTAAACATTAAAATTATATGGAAAATGGGTCTACAGTAAAGGCAAAAATTTATTAACTTTAAATATTCATGGGTACCCAAGCTCTAGAAATCATATTGATAAAAGTATAAACCAATAAAGATCTACATAAAAAATGTCAAAATTAGAAGAGATTAAAAGGAATATACGCTAAAACTGTAATGCCAACCGACGAAAAGAAACGAAATACAGAAAAACCTAATAAAAAGCCATTATAAAATAGATTTAAATAAACGCAGACAATAACAACGTGTGCATACAAACCAGTCGGCAAAAACAGGCTCGGGTTAACGCTAAAAGCATAACACTCGTATTTCAACATAACAGGCAGTTTTCGGATGCATGTGGATAAAATGACCAACACCACATTTTCAAAGGAATGCAGTCTATATCCTTTTTCACATGAAGGGGATTCCGCCGGGGCTAAAATCACCACAAATCTGGCCAAATCTGGCCTCATCCTCGAGGGAGGAGAATTGCGTTCAACGGATTTAGAGCCAGTTTTGGTGATGATGACACAGAATATTTTACAGATAGTTACAAACAGGTTTCGTCCTTATTACATTATATAAGATATGTCTGCCACCTTAACAGCAATTATGGTGTGCCATATTTTCCTTTGTATGTAGCACTGAATAATCGATGTTTTGCCCTTAATTATTCTCTTACGACACGAAAACAAAATATATCGATGCCACCAAAGTCTTCATTACCAATGTTAAAACAGTCCAAAGCATCTGACGCTAAAGTATTTCAAAATCCTCACCTTCCAACCTAAATGAAAAAGCCAGAAATCTAATAAAGGCCCAACATCCCCCACTCAGAACAAACGCCCTTTGTAATAAATCTCAATAATGCATCCAGCAGCAGCACCAGCGCCATAATGTATCTTTTGAACAAACCAATTTCACACCACTCATGAAATTGAGGGGGGAGGACGGACGCGCCCGTAATAAAAACTCATATTTCACGCAGTCATATTTGTTTACGACGCACTCCGGCCCCCAAATACACGGGATGATAATTGATAACCGCTAAAAATAAAATACATAACAAATGGAACGGGTGAAGGATATACGCATACAAATGGTTATAAAGCGATTGCCGTCCGAAGGGAAATGTAAAAAAGAAAATGCTGGGAATGATTCTGCTGACAATGAAGTAGTCTTTTTTTTTTTTTTTTTTTTTTTTTTTTTTTTTTTTTTTTTTTTTTTTTTTTTCGGTGTTCAGACGCCAAGTCTCTGATCTCGGAATGAGGTGATTATGGTGTAGGGATCCGAGCTATATTGGATTCGAAGGTTGCACGGCTTAAAAAGAGCCAAGATTAATATACTTACTCTACCTG
>NC_061098.1:19264338-19274338 GCF_015104395.2 Macrobrachium nipponense | reverse complement strand
CCAGCTACCGAAAAGAGGACTGCGATTCCCGTGCGAGGCCGACTGCAGCGTCATTTATATGCAAATTCGCTGAAAATGATGCAGAGGTATGTCGGTCCGTCGTCGTTCCTGCAACATTTCCAATGGAAATCACTGAGACGGGCACCTAACTTACCGCTACCATAAGGTATCTAATGCGACGGAAAAGGTTTATAAATGCATGATAACATGTAAATAATGCAAATACCAAAACAGTCCCTTCATAATAAATCCATATATCTATACGCACATGTTAAAGGCAAGTGCTTGGAGCAAACATATTTATAAGTAGTATAAACAGAGCTTCTACTCATGAAACATCAGTCCACACATTTGAATTTAAACGTATTTGCAAGCTAGCTATAAGTGCACAAAAGCTCTTATAAAATCAATGAAACTATTTATAAAACAGTGCTGATGAATGCAGAGCGTTTTGGACACATTGCATAACCAGTATTTCCAATGCAGCTGGATGCTTAGGCATATTACGTGTATTAAATGGAGTCTCCATATTATAATAATAATAATAATAATAATAATAATAATAATAATAATAATAATAATAATTATTATTATTATTATTATTATTATTATTACTACCACCTGATATACCAGCTACATGCTGATGAGAAAAAGATAATAAGAAGAATTGAGAAAGATTCTATATAAATTAAATGCCGTTAAAACAGCTATAATATTCAATGCTACTGTCTTCAGAGAAGACCTCCTCCCTTATCATCTTTTATTATTATTATTATTATTATTATTATTATTATTATTACTATAATCATTATTATCATTATTATTATTATTATTATTATTATTATTATTATTATTAGTACTATAATCATTATTATCATTATTATTATTATTATCATTATTATTATTATTATTATCATTAATATTATTATTATTATTAATTAAGAAGAATAATAATAATAAACTAATAATAATTAATTATTATTATTATTATTTTATTATTAATTATTATTATTATTATTTATTATTATGGGAAAACTGGTTCTAAGAAATATAAAAATAATAAAAGATCTGTCCTAATATTATCATTATTATATTATTAATTATTAAGGATTTACGAAATCAACTTATAAAAATAACAGGTCTTTCCTGAACAGAAAAACATCCACTACCGAATTATTTCACAATGCCAGCAAAATTAAAAGAAAAAAATAACATTTCAAAAAATAAACAAAACCCTTGAGTTATTTTGACGCTTCAATCAAAACAATTTTTTTTCCGGGGAAAGTTTTCTTCCTTCATCATTGAGCAAGAATATCATAACTTCGCTTAGTTTTATTATTTGGATGAGGTGGCAACTTCGGAAGGAGAATTGCGCGTCAGCATTTCTGAACGTTATTTGTTAGATGGAGTCAAACTATTGTGACAATTAGAATAATAATAAAACGTGAATATTATAATTATAATGATAAAGGCATTGAATTGAAAACTAATTTGTGCAAATAATAGTTAGCAATAATAATAATAATAACTAGTAATAATAACAAAATACAATAATAATAATAATAATAATAATAATAATAATAATAATAATAATAATAAAATTATTATTATTATTATTATTATTATTATTATTATTATTATTATTATTATTACTACTACTACTACTACTACATATCCGCACACAACTTCACCTATTCAATTTGAAAAAATAATAATAATAATAATAATAATCTTCATTAGCTCCTAAACATTTCTCTCCATTTCCCGTCATCCGGCAAAATCTTTTGTCTTGAATTTCAGAAATGAACACAAACCCTAATTAGCTGAAAACCACAGCACGACGCAATTAAGGATGTGTAATGAGAATAAAATTGCCCTGTAATGATGCATAATAAGATCTTGGTTCCATATTACACATAATGTGAGTTCTTTTCCGAGCCAGATCAGGGTAAGCGAAGAAGGAGAACAATCAGGGAACAAAATAAAGCGTCATTACAGAATCGCAGAGAGTAATTAATAACAAACTGAGAAAAATCTTTACGTATACTCACTTCTGCTTCTTTCTCTACATACGGTACCGTTACAAGAGCTGTAGAAGCTTGGAAATTTTTCGAAAGCAGGGGTTTGGAATTATCGGCACAAAGTGAATCACATTCGTGATTCTTTTATTCCTCCGATAAACCGACGTCCAACACTAGTTTAATCAATCAAGGAATTTCCTTCAAGATTCTTGCGTGCCAGTAACGAGTAAATCCCAGAGTAACGGCTTCTGCACAAACACACGCACACACAAACGTAAAGGTCGATCGATCGACTTTCCTTCTTGCCAGAGGCCTGACCCTAGTGGAACTCCCTGACGTCACGGGTTGATGCGGGACTCAATGATTTGTAAACAATTCAGCATCTCAATGCGCGCCGAACACTGCAAAGAGAGACACGTATACACAGCCCGTCCGAAATTTTTCGTGGCACTCGGCCCTCTGACGTCACTGGGACCGCAAAAAGCGATATTCTTTTCAAATACGGCGAATTAGACGAGGGCGAAATTCACTGCGGTTCAGAGAGAGAGAGAGAGATCAGGTCACGATGAAACCAGCGGAAACGGTCACGAACTGGTATTTCAGGTCACTGTACTAGCGGAAGCTTCGCACGCACACACACACGCGCGCACCTCGTTTGGGGCAAGGGGCGAAGTCAGGTGAGGTAATCAAGACGCAACACTTGACTTTCCGAAGCAACAGATGAACGCATTTCGAAAACACACTCGGTTAATTCAAGTCAGTTCAAAGAGCGGGTTGTATGAGCGGGGGGCAGAGGAGCAGCGAGATGCCCCTATGCCCAGGCACTGTGCCACACTGACGATGATGCCAGCCTCAGACACGACCCAAGGGAGGAGGAGGAGGAGGAGGAGGAGGAGGAGGAGGAGGGAGCTGATAAACCCCCTATGGAGAAGTTAAGAAAAGACTAGCTAGAGAGAGAGAACAGCAGTACTG
Organism: Macrobrachium nipponense; assembly: GCF_015104395.2. Taxonomy (NCBI): domain Eukaryota; kingdom Metazoa; phylum Arthropoda; class Malacostraca; order Decapoda; family Palaemonidae; genus Macrobrachium; species Macrobrachium nipponense. The sequence goes on along the minus strand of NC_061098.1, from coordinate 19,271,345 downwards.
TCAATAAGAATATTTGCTAAGGGTAAAGAAGACGCCTTGTCCCTTAGCTATTCTTCTACCTAGCTATTCTTTGTACCTCAGCCCGACCCCGTTACAGTGACCTTCTGAAACCCTAGCAGCTTTCTTGAGCCGTAATGTTTATGAACTCAGAATGTAGCGTTTATTTATTGGGTGAGTTAGTCACAAACGATGTTTGTTTACGAAAGGGCTCGCTTTCCCTTCTTCATGATCATCTGAAACTCATAGGGCTGCTCGCGGACACTCAAGTCGACCAGAATTAAACAAACGACAGGGCGTATCAGCTCTGCTCTCTCAATGGGCGGACTGCAAATGGGGCAGGAGGGAGGGAGGGACTGACTGACTGGTGGCACGCTGGGGCTGGGGCTAAAGAGCTTTATCTTTGCCCGAGATTTCTCCGGTACCCCAAAAATAATCGACGGTGGTGTTTTTTTTTTTTTTTTCCCAAGTAAGGGAAATCTGGCAAAGTTCGGAAATGATTTTGTACCAGATTTCAAAGCCGATCTTTATCCAAAATCAGCAAGTTGATGTCGTTCAAATCTTTGTTTTAATATCGATGATGGCAAAAAAAAAAAAAAAAAGGGGGGGGGGTTTGGGGGGGGGTTTGGGGGGGAGAGGGAGAGAGAGAGAGAGAGAGAGAGAGAGAGAGAGAAACCCCTTTTCAAACTTGCTCCTATTCATTCCCTAAAACCCGTTAGTGTTTTTATGCTAATAATAAATCGATAACACGAATATTTTTCTTTAAAATAATAAAATACGAAGAAATGCAGCCTCTCTCTCTCTCTCTCTCTCTCTCTCTCTCTCTCTCTCTCTCTCTCTCTCTCTCTCTCATAACTATGAATATAGGTACACGGAGAATTGATGAAGAACAAAAATATTCTAATTTTATTTCTAAAATCTAAAGAAAGGACAGCATCTCTCTCTCTCTCTCTCTCTCTCTCTCTCTCTCTCTCTCTCTCTCTCTCTCTCACATACGAACACAGACGTACCCGAAACTAATGTGCCCGACGACACTCCCTTTGAAAACGAGAATTGCAACTACCATTTATACTAATGTTCTTCACACACTCTAATTAATAGGGCCCGGATCTACAAAGGGACGCCGATGCTACTCCACGCAAACATCGGTGCACATTTGAGAGAAGGCTGCCTGGGCATTCTTTCGCCTCTGGGCAGCTTGCTTGCTTGCTTGCTTTCAAGCAAAACATATGCCCAGGCTGACGTCACAACACTGCGACAGAGACACCTGTGAAGGTGATGTGTGGCTCCGTTTCTTTGGTGCTAATGCAAACTGCACCTCGCTGACAAAGGATATGTTTGAGATGCTCGTCCTCAATGAATATCTCTCTCTCTCTCTCTCTCTCTCTCTCTCTCTCTCTCTCTCTCTCTCTCTCTCTCTCTCTCTCTCTCGAGTAGCATATCCTGAATAATGCCCTTAATCTCTAAAACATAATTAATCAAATAATATCAAATACAATCTCTCTCTCTCTCTCTCTCTCTCTCTCTCTCTCTCTCTCTCTCTCTCTCTCTCTCTCTCTCTCTGAGCATGTCCTCAATAACGTCCTTAATCTCTGAAACATAATTAATCAAATAATGTGAAATACAATCTCTCTCTCTCTCTCTCTCTCTCTCTCTCTCTCTCCAATATTGAATATTTTGAAGTTCTCACAATATCAAATATATATTCAAATAAGGCTCCAGCGACAACTTTCTGAAGAAAAAAATAAATAAATCCAAGAAAACACGTCCGAACTCAAAAGATATTTCATCCGTGAAATCAACGAAACGAAGGATTTCGGATTTCGTTGTAGCGTATAGTTGTTCACGCATCTAAAAAATAAGCTTTATATTATTATAAAAAAATCATTTACGTGAGTTTGTTATTATAATACCCCCTATTCACAGTCACTATTAACACCATCAAGATTCGGACACGCTGCTACAAACACCGTCACGTCGCGTCCAAAACAAAAGAAGAGAGCCTCGCATAAATCGCGAAGTAGGTCAGCACCTGAGAAGAAGAAGAAGAAGAAGAAGAAGAAGAAGAAGCCTTTGCGCAGAGCAAAACAAAACACGAGCGCAAGAGAGACACCAGCAGCCCTCGCTGATACCATCCAAATGGGGCTCGGGACAATGCAACGAGCCAGCAAGAAAGGCTACAAAAGATACTCATTATCTTACCAAAGCAAAAGACGAACTCGATCCGGCACTATCTTAGCCGCCCAGATGAGAGCGAGAGATAGAAGAGCCCCGAACTATAGCCCCGGGCAGCCAAAGGCATCGCTGGGTGCCAAACAGGAGGAGGCGAAGACCACTGACACGAATGCACGTACACATACTTGCAGGGGTGTGCACGGATCTCGTACACCTCGGCGAGTACTTGTACGTGACAGCTGGTACATGATCAGTCTCCTTATTTTGCTCTGCACGTTTATATATTATGACCGTATGTCGTCTCCAAACATTGCTACACATAATTCTCAGTGAATGCTCTATGAATAAGTGTCTAAGATTCGGAGTAGGTGTAGGATATACACATACACATACATATACGAGAGAGAGAGAGAGAGGAGAGAGAGAGAGAGAGAGAGAGAGAGAGAGAGAGAGAGAGAAGCACCCCATACGAAGTACGACTTAGAATAAATTCCGTCACATCAAATGTTCATAAGGAGAATTACGGAATAATTTTATATGGATAGGAAAAATTTATATTATTGTTAGCGACGAAGATTAGGCAAATAACGCCACATTTATTGATAAATTCCAGGACTGCAAACGATTTTTCTTCTAATGTACTCAAGAAATGGATCCTGTAATGTATACGTTTTCACATACTACATATACATAATGTATACATTTTCATATACTACATGCACTGTAATGTATACAATCTCATATACAACATATACAGACTGGAAAAAAGAACAGCCATTACTTAGATGATTATTTATGACAAAAGCATCTAGTTTCAATAAATCAGTGTCATATACTACACTGTCAGGAAAAAAACTGAAACATCTAAAAATAAACTTTCTAAGCCTAAACCTATTTAAATAGTTTCCTCGAGCCAATTTATCTTTCTTTAAGAAGGTATCCATCGGCGCTTCTGTGCCAATGTGGATAGAATGAAAGCCTGACCTGTCTTCTACACAAATGAATTACATGGATACCCAACTGAGAGTGAGAGACTTGCTTATAATGATTTACGCATGAAACAAATGCCAGATTTCTTTCTTTGACTTCTTTTTTCGAGCTCAGTAAGAGAATAAACTGAGTGCATTGTCGCTAGCATAACAAAAACTATATATTTATGTAGGTTCCTATTTAGGACTTGCTTATAATGATTTACGTTTTTAACAAATGCCAGATTTCTTTTTTTTTTCTTCTTTTTTCGAGCTCAGTAAGAGAAGAAACTGTGAGTGCATTGTCGCTAGCATAACAAAAGCTATATAGTTATGTAGGTTCCACATTAGGACGTTCAGTAAAATGGTTAAAAAATATATCAATATTCCATTTCTAAGACGAAGAAAGAAGACATATTACTTTAAAATAAGGTTACCGTCCTATAAACTGCATAAAAGATTTACAGGAGGAAGATATATATGAAAAACACTTTTTAAAAAACAGTATTACAAGAGAGAGAGAGAGAGAGAGAGAGAGAGAGAGAGAGAGAGAGAGAGAGAGAGAGAGAGAGCCTTGTTGTGTGATATGGGCGCCTGAGGAACCCCCCCTCTACCACTCCACCGGCGGGGGGGTTCTTGGCCCCCATACGGTGCCAACATCCAAAACCTCTTCGTATTTTGGCACCCCACCCACAACCCTCACTCGACCTGTTGAGCTCCTTCTTACATCACATGATATCCCGAAGCACATCGTTCAAATCCAATGACTTTCGCCGCCTTCCCGAAACACTTCGCGGCGATCGGGTCACGCAGTCAATACGCAGCGACGTCTGGAGGTCGGGAGATGTGAAGGAAGCTGATCGATCACTCCCTCATATTGCTTCGTTCGGTAAAATATATGGGGGGGATTTTTTTTCAAAGCCTGAGATTCCCGCCCGCCGGTGATTTCGAGTCGAATGCGAGAGATTGGAAAAAGTGAGCGAAATCTTTTGTTGATGCTCATCACAAAACGACGAGGGGCTTATACTATATTTAGCTTTAGCGTTCTCTCTCTCTCTCTCTCTCTCTCTCTCTCTCTCTCTCTCTCTCTCTCTCATACAAATTAAAAGAAAACACGACATCGTTCAAAAAAAAGTTTTGTTTTTAATTAGGGTTGCAGAAAATATATTTACAGCTACACTGGACGAAACGACATCAAAATAAATTCAGCATACGCAAATATCAAATGTATGAATGTTCATAATACTCATAAACATTAAACATCCAGGTGCCCAACATTCGGGCATGCGTCAAGAAAAGAACGAGAAACGCCCCCGACAGCCGCCCCTCCCCCCCCCCAAAAAAAAAAAAACCCCACCCCCCCCCCCCAACACAGAAAGACCGACCGGAAGAGAGAGAAAGAATTCTAAACATTGTTATCTTTTCAAAACAGAAAATCTGAAATACTTACTTAAGTAAAGCGTGACATTCACTCCTGCTTTATGGTTCATTATTTCCATATTAGATGAAAACCAAACCAATACGTTGGTCAAATATCAAGATTTCCTTTTTATTGCTAACCACCCAAAATACGAGATCTCAAAATTATTACGTAAATAAACATAACCTTGCAGCAAGAGTTTCTGCTCTTTGGACTAAAGCCTATTCATTGGTGGTACGCGAGTTACCCAGACATACGAACGAATTCATTCATTCTCTTGTTTTCTTGGTAAAACGTTTATGAGTAATTTACAAAGCTGTACACAAAAAAGACGATCAATACTATTCAGTTCCTCACTACTGTCAGTAAAGACGAGCAATCTATATTCTACTTCATATTCTAAGCATCAGAAACTATCGATATCTCTGAACATGAATACTTTCATTCACGTTGTTAAGAAATTCACTGTCTCGTGAAAACAAATTGTTAAAAAATCCACAATTATATATTAAAATTATATATTAGAATATATTTCTATGCAGAAAAAAAGTTTCCAACACCTGAACGGTGTTCCTCATCAGTGTAACGTTAAAATGCAAATGAAGTGGATAGCTTCCTCTTGAAGAGCATCTAAAAAGGTGGGCGGGGCGAGAAAATAACAGCCCATCATGGAAGCGCTGGTTCTAGATAAACAACCACAATTCGTTGCCACAGGAGCTTACTCTCAAAAAGGTGAAATGTCACTTGAATTTCGAGAACAAATGGTATTTTCCGATCGGTTGGTCTCCAAAGAAACAAATTTCGTGGGCGAACACGACAAAAGATGAACGAATACGGAGACGAATATATTCCAGGCCTTTCAGCGAATTCTAGAATTTTATAAGGAAGCAAATATATTCCAAGCCTCTTTGCGAATTCTAGAATTTTATAAGGAAGCAAATATATTCCCAGCCACTTTGCGAATTCTAGAGTTTTAATTATCTGCTTTAATTTGATAATAATCCCATAAGAGAAGGATCCATCGAAAAATAAATAAATAAATAAATAAACTACATGAAGAGGGACCCCTACCTGACTTTTGGATAAATTCTGTCTGATATCGTTACCTATTTTATTTATACAAAATCCTGTTTCTACAATAAATCCTTCTCTCTCTCTCTCTCTCTCTCTCTCACTCACACATACACAGTAAAAATCACTTCTTCACTTTTTTACAACCACAATAATAATCCCCAAGGCAGGTAATTACGAGTGAGAAGTGTGAATATGTGCGATAATTAAGACACACGTATTATAATTTTCCTCTCGTAACTCTTAAGAGCGAATTTATTTCAGCCGTTTAAGCAATAACATTTTATTCTAAACGAAGGAAAGATGAATTATAAGTAATTGTAATAGTTTACATCTCACTCGAAAAAAAATCCGAGCTTTCAGAGAAATAATGGGGAAAAAAGGAGCTGACAATAAGGCACGAGATATTAATAGTACCGCCGAAATCAGCGTGCAGTATAATGTGACTCTCTCTCTCTCTCTCTCTCTCTCTCTCTCTCTCTCTCTCTCTCTCTCTCTCTCTAGAATAAATACCCATCCTGAGAACTGACGCAATATAACATATATATATATAGATATATATATATTATATATCTATATATATATATATATATATATATATATATATATATATATATTTAAATAACCAAACAGAAGGATCTGTGCTACGAGGATGAAGTTGTCAATAAGGAGGAGGAGGAGGGGGAAAAACTGTTGCTCTAGAGTCCAAAAGTAATTTATTGCGGCGGGATGGATGGAGAGAACAATAACTAGCGGTGCCGTCTTTTATTCATCTCGCTAAAGGTGGTATCATCTTTAAAATAAGAAAAGAAAACAAAACAAAAACATGAAAAGGGGTAAGTTTCACTAAGAGGACATCGTTCTGCTTTGAAAACATTACGGGAAGCGCAGTTTTCAAGTTGCCTTTCTTCTGTCAAAGTTCAATCGCTTTTCGAAATTATTTTTCGAGGACGGAATTAGAATATCGATCCTCGATTGTTTTCGATCTTGTAAACAATATCACCTGAAATACTTCAGTTATTTAAAATGACCGTGACGCCTTCGGTTCTCTTTGCCCGATTGGTATCGGGCATTGGTTACGATTGTTAAGAAATGTATTGGAAAAAAAAATCCTTGGGGAAAATGAAATAAGGTATTTCGTCCGACCAACATATGAAAAAAAAAGAAAAACCAGAAAAAAATACATATACAAATATAAATATATATATATAATATATATATATATATATAACATATAGATATATATATATATATATATATATATATATATATATTATTAGCAATAACAAGAAACCGTCGGAGTTCTTCAACTCGCCGATGCAGTATGAGAGAGAGAGAGAGAGAGAGAGAGATAATTTAGGCCCTTGTGGGAAGAG
>NC_061098.1:19246838-19256838 GCF_015104395.2 Macrobrachium nipponense | reverse complement strand
TTTTAATTTTACCTTCTCTCTCTCTCTCTCTCTCTCTCTCTCTCTCTCTCTCTCTCTCTCTCTCTCTCTAACCGGTACCAAATAACCTTCTGCCACCTTTCAGTGTCATTGTCCAACATATTCTAATTTCAATTTCATTTCCAGTTCTTTTACATCTGCTTCAAATTTCAGTGAAACTGTACTTGACTAAACCATCAACCTCTCCAATTCTACCTTTGTGGTCAAGAAGCACTTTATAACTTTCCACTTCCTTTTTATTTCAATCCACTCCTACATTAATAAGATCAGGTAGTTCGTTCACTCGATCTTATAATACCATAAAAAAAAAAGTGAAGAAAAGGTGAATGTTATCGTTCCTTCAGAAAACAAATCCTTTATGAAACTTCCCACCTTGCCACGAATATCATCTGTCCTTTTCAGTTACTTCCCATCAAAATCACCAATCTTTTCCTCAATGTTCGACGATCCGTACTCTCTCTCTCTCTCTCTTCTCTCTCTCTCTCTCTTTCTGGAGTTTTTCTCTGAAATCAACGTTGAAACCTGATTGCTTTTCATGATGCACCTAATTAGAGACCAAGCAATTCAAAGGACGCTTTCAGCCGTGCACGTCCCATCTCAAGAATAAGAATCGAGGTCGAATTAGGCAGCTTATTCAAATAAAACACGAATTAGGTGTAGTGGGGGGAGGGGGGGGGGGGGACACTGCGAGGGGGTAAAAAAAAGGTGCCTTGCGGTTCCAGAGGCCCCTTATTACTTCTGGGGTAATTTATAAAGAAAATACCAAATAATGGGACTCATTTAATACTAAAAGGATACGAAAAGAATCCTCTTACCTGAGGATTATTTAATAAAAGGAGGAATTATAATTGATAAGTTGTTCTGCGTCGGTTTACTTCCGAATAACTGAAACAGTAGACAGTAACTTTGACCAACCGGCTAGAAAGAGATGGCTGCGGGGTCAGTTTCTATCACTGCCTCTATATCTAAGCCTTTGCTCAAATCCAGGTCGGCACTTTAATCATAATTCCCCTTAGGTGTAAGTGAATTCGGCATTGAATACTTTGAGGACTAATATTTGAGAGCACAGAATACTCACGCGTGTGAGTTACAAACCTTAATAAAAGGACGTTCGCCACGAGGGGGAATTACTAAAGCAAATAACAACGAAAATACTTTCACAAATTTCACTCACCATCAAGTTTATTAGTACATTTATTGAACTAAAAATATAATAAATTATTTCTCCGCCGTACACGGCAACATGGCGATTAATGCCCTCGTAAGGAGTATTACTTGATAATAAGTATGCACTACTTTTATAAGTGTATTTTGCTGAAGACTGGTTCTGTGTATTAGGCAAAACAATACAAGAAATATCCAAAGAACTTCAGGTGGGAAAAATCAAGCAACGACGAAACGAAAGAAACAAGCAACAAGAAAAAACTGGAAATGAATGTCGTTAATAAGAGAAAGCATGAAACAGAAGGAGGAGAAGAAGAAGAGCCAGGAGGCAAAAGAAAGATCTCCAGCGACCCGGAAAATGCCTAGGCAAACCAGCCCTTTGGTTCAGTAAAGTGGAATGACCTGTATTGAAGATGAAAATTATATCTGATGAAAGAGCAAAGAAAATAAATTTTTTTTAAATATCACTCATAAAATTGAAGCTCTGAAATTACTATAAGAATTAATAATGCGGAAAAATATGCAGCTTTAATTTGAAAAAATTATTTCCGTGCATAACAATTTTCCATTTCTTTTGGAGTCAGACATTTCGAAAATTGACTCTGCTCTTTAAGAACAGGACGTTGCCGCCTTCAACTCGACACGCTCTATTTCCTTGACTAGTGACACGGTCTTCAGGTTATCTCAAGTACTAAATTCATTCAACAGGATATTACGTCTTTCAACATATCTCCAAATCTCTCTCCTCTGGATTACTTCAAAAACTTCACTCACATCGGCGGGTGATAGCACCCGCCGATGCATATCTCCTTCGGTTTAACAAGAGGTACTACCTCCTTTGGATTATCTCGAACGTTTCAGCTATCTAACGAGATGTATACCTCCCTCATTCAATCTCCAACGCTCTAGTCATTCGGCAAGACATCCCTCCTTCGGTTTGACCCCACCACTTCTATTTCTGACAAGACATACGTTTCTCGATGAATCTCCAACGCTGCACTCAACTGACAACAAGGCCTATCTCCATCATCCCCCCCATCTGACAAGAAATACTTCCTTCGGTTTGACCCCAACACTTCTATTTCTGAGAAGACGTGCGTTTTTCGATGCATCTCCAATACAGCACTCATCTGACAACAAGGCATGTCTCAAACATCCCACCCATCTGACAAGAAATATCTCCTTTGGTTTATCTCCAGCATCCCACCAGTCTGACAAGACATATCTCCTTCGGTTTATCTCCAACACTTCTGTCATCCGACGAGACATTGGTCCTCCAGTGCGTCTCCAATATCCCACTTCTACGATAACTCTCCTTATGTTATCTCTTTCCTCCACGACGCTTCTACTACCTGAATGTAGTGGGTGTGTGTTGTGGCGGATGTCGAAGGAGTAACCAAGGCATACCTACTCGTATTCACACCTCGCCTCCCCTCGGATCAAAGAGGATTAAAAGGGAGTTTACAGTGCGACGGGGTAGATGGGTGGGGATACCGTATTAAGGGCCCTGCGGTAGGGATTTAAGGAGTTCTGGAAGATGGATGGGGGATTCTTAGGGAGGAAATGGGAAAAGAGATGGTATGGGAGACAAAAAAGAAAAAAAAACGAAATAGTCGCACTGGAATGGGCGAAGGAAACAAGAATACATGTAGAAAATTGATTTAAAAGAAAAATACGAATACGTGTAGAAAATTGATTTAAAAGACATAAGGGGCGACGAAGAAAATCACTACATGAAAAATTATCAGCGATAGTGATAACGCATTTCAAAACATTTCTTGAAGCGCTAAAAAGCAGATTAATTACTACAGCTTGAAAATGTAAATGTTGCCGAGGCACACTAACCATCATATAAAAATGAGGCGTGAGGAAATTATCTGGGGCATAAAAGAGAAAATATAAACTCAATCATAAAGAAGGGAATATGTTAAATGGAGCATCAAGCGCTGAATGTCGACGACACAAAAGATGGTTAGACACTAAAACGAAGTTTTCTAAGCTTTATCAAAATGGAATATAGCAAAGAAAGATTGAAACTGACGGTATCAAGTGAATATTACTAAAGAACAGGCTAACTAGAGCAAAAAAAAATTAACATAAGGAGCATAAAAGGAAATTATTTGTTGGAACTTCCTACGGACAAATACGAAGTGGTATGACGGAGTGAAATATAACAAGAGGGAATCAGAACACAAAAAAAAGGATAAATGTGAACGAAAGAATAAAACCGCTGGGAAAAAAACATTCAATAAGAATTAAAAATCTACAATTATAAAGCATGGAAAACAATCGCCTGCACCTGTATTTCTCTAGATTTAATCAACTCTAAGAACTTTTCTATGCATACAGTGTCCTTGTATAATATTTGGCCATAGTTGGTGTGGGAACAATACTGGGGAGCAATAGTTTATGATTAGTCTAATCAAATTCAGCCACAGCGTGTGGATAGCAATATGCCAGTAAAAAAATATCTAACTCATTCACTTGAACTACTATGAAACAGAATGTGTCATTTCCTCTTGCTAATATTCAATAAGTACAGTTTCTTTCAAAGATATAAGATAAAAAACTTTTCATTGCCCGTCAAGACGATTAAACATGTCTGCATAACCCTCTATGAATAATTCGGCCTCTTTTGGTGTCTCATCCGAGTGGCTCAGAGTGAAGGCAAGGAAGATCATTTTTTATTTACACATCTCTTTTTGATTAAGGTTTTTCGTGATCCTTCATTGTTTGATAGCTATAATGCTTCCAAATAGAAAAGAATTGTTCGTGGTTGGTGTTGCCCTTTGCAAAATGTCTGAATATAGTATCCTCTGCAAAATGTCTGAATGTAGTATAAATGTCTGAATATAATATCCTCTGCAAAATGTCTGAATATAGTATGAAGTTTAAAATCACTCATAAACGGCAGAAAATATTCGTATTTCGAAGCATATACAAAGAGGAGAGAGTAATACCTGCAAGCCCATCTCTCTCTCTCTCTCTCTCTCTCTCTCTCCCTAAGCACCTTTTGTCTACGATGAACTGCTGTCTGTTTGTTTGGGAACACCAGGGATTAGGCTACATTTGAAACGTCCCAGCTGAGAGCCCTCAAATATCCAAGCCAAGGGGAGGAGGATCGTCGATGTCCAAGAAGAAGGAGGAGGGGGAGGGGGGGGGATGCCTTTCAAAAGGTGAGATAAGAATACACTGAGGTAAAGGGAGACGAATTCTTTTACCATTAGGATTGACAAATCGAAGTTTTTTTTAATTTTTTGTTTTACTAGATTGAATGGGAAGCTTTCGGCGTGAATGAAATTAAATAGTTTATTAATGTATTGTATATTTATAGTTAGAACATTATGAATATAAGATATAATTTAACACTGCATATCTTTCAAATGTTCCATTCGATATTTTCTTTTCAAGGTGTCAAGTTTGTTATTATTTCTACTCGTTTATACACGGAATAAACGGGTCGGAAACTCATTGTATACATAAAACAACTTCTACACACATACAAGTATTGTGCGCGTATGTACATACAGGGTTTCATAATTAAATGGCTTTTATATTTCATATATGCATACAATAAGTGATAATTAAATGAAAGACTTATGCTTTTCATAGTCACTGAACTGCCTCGAACCAAGAGGACCTATACACTAAGTTAGCAAAGCGATCAAGGAGCTTTCGTGTGTATGTTTGTACGTATGTGAGTGTATATATCATATAATATATATATATATCTATATATAGTGTCTGTTCACATCGGCATCAAGTTGCAACATTGCAATAAAAAAGAAAACACAGAAACGTGATTCTAAATTTAAAGCAAATGCAAACATTACATATCACGTTCCACACTGATATTTCTGCATTTATCGTATAAGACAATCAATATAATCGCAAAAGCTACTAGTCCGATCATTCATGTATACAAAATCGTCTTCATTTAATGGCGGTCATCAAGATACGAGACAATATCACATAAAACATAAACCTACGGAACTTCCTCGCTGCATTTAAGTACGGAGTTTTAATGACGACATCAGTAGCAAAACGGACTGATATAAGCTCACTAGTATAATGTATGAATGTATGTGTGGTATATACATATACATAATATATATATTTAATTTACAGATATAAATACACCCACACACCACACACATGTATATATATAAATATATATATATATATATATATATATATATATATATATATATATATATATATACATCGAGCTACAATGTCCTTTAATATCTAATTCGCTCTACCTCTACCTGAGAATGTTCATAGAATTTTCTTTCTCCGTGTTCTTACACTATAAAACTTTTTGTGGGCTTTATTATAACAAATATCTAATATATGTGAAGGATAACATAAATCTTTCCCTATTTTTTTTTTGTTTTTCTTATGTATTCTTTGCCCCACTGATAGATTATTCATAATATATATATATATATATATATATATATATATATATTAGAATATATATATATATATATATCTCGTACATAAGTAATTTTAAATTGACTTAACGCAGTACAGCAAATAATTCCATGCAGAGGCTACTAAAATACGAAAATTCCGATAACCTTACCTTGCAAAACTATAGAGATGGTCACGACGTCAAAATTCAACCCAACACAAACTTCACTTACTGTTCCAGAGTTCCAGATGCTTTAACGAAACAATTCCTCTGCCTTCTCCGAGGCCGAGCTGAAAAACAAATCCCACTGACCTTCTTAGTGGCTTTGAAGACGTTGCACTTGAAGACGTTAGAGGCGGCTTCTCTGGCGATGTAGGAAAAGATCTTGAGATCCTGCGAGTCGTGGCTCACGTAGAATATCCTGTAGATGGGTTGGCTCATCACCAGCAGCTTGTTCTCGTCCATGGCCGCTTGCTTCTGTCGGCGGCCAAAGGGGTACGCGTTAGCGTTCTGAACTTTTCAGTTGTTCTACCTAAATGCAAATGTTTTTCATATCTATTACAATGTATAGGTATACAAAAACACACACACACATAATGTAATGTAAATATCGATAATATTTAAATTCTACAATGTGTATAACAGAATTCCATCTAATAAAAGGCATTTTACGGGTCCTTTCATTATATATATAGGGTCATATATATATATATATATATATATATATATATATATATATATATATATATATATATATATATATATATATATATATATATATATAAGTCCATTTGCGAGTATAATTAAAATGGTAAAACTGTACTTAAACATCCATAATTTCTCTCTCTCTCTCTCTCTCTCTCTCTCTCTCTCTCTCTTAGTGAACCCTGAATATAAAAAACTTACTCATAAATTAACTCATTACAAAATGACAATAAGGAATACACCAAAACACTCAAAAATTAAGACTCATTACCAAATGAGAATAATATCTAATGATCCTACAATGTCCTTACACACGAACCTATAATATAAAAAAGAAATCACACATGCACATACGCTTAGTACCAGCTGTCAGTCAGGCTGCCTGAAACGTGCCGAAACTAAGATATAAAAATCAATATATTTGCTTTGATCTTTCAAAAATTAAAAAATAAACTGGTATTAGATACTACTACGAAAAAAAGATTACCCTAATAAAACGACGACGAACTACGAAAAAAAGATTACCCTAATAAAACGACGACGAAGAATATCCTATGGTAGAAAGATCAATATATTTGCGTTAATCGTTCAAAAATAAAAAAAATAAACTGGCATTAGATACTATTACAAAAAAAAATTACTCTAATAAGACGCCGACGAAGAATATTCTCAAAAGCATCAGCACCAACAAACAAATAGACGAGACCTAATAAAACCCGCCAACAACATTACTGTAACTACGAGAAAGCCAACGATTGCCCAGAAAAGAGGAGGAGAAGAAGAAGAAAAAGGGAAAAATAAAAAGTTTGATTTTCGCACCGAAAGACGTCTATTCTCCCACGACAAGGCAAAGTGCGTGTGCTGTGCCATCATGTCTTAATTAAATACGAGAGATGAAGTGATTGTGGAGATGTGGGAGTTGGCATCTGGGGAACATGGGTGGTACCACCCCTCCCCCACCCCCATAAAGGTGGATGGAGTGGGGTTTGGAGGAGGAGGGAGGCGTGGTAAACCCCCCCCCCCTCTCAACCACACAGTCTCGCTAAGGAGAGGAGACGAACTGCTGCGAGATCTTCGAATGCCACAATATGATGACCTTTTGCAAATAGTCAAGATGTTTAGGCAAGGTCTCCGTCATGCTGTCGACTTCTCCATTGCGTACATGTGTACGTGCGTGTGCGTAGAACAGCTACACCAAAACACGTCGGGAAAACGAGATTCTATGACATACTCAGGGAGAGATTCTTTCGTCCCAGGAATGACGGGGAGATTCTATCACTTGCAGGGAGGAGAGAGAGAGAGAAAAAATCTATCATCTCGAATTATCTAGAATGAAAAATGAAATGGAATCTGATGTACCTCTGTCACGTTCACCGCCGCTGAATTCTGTGGATGTTCGATTTTCAAGATAAGAGATGTCATGAGTGTATGCACACATACCTTCATGTATGATATATTTGGGTATGCACACATACCCAGATATATCATACATTTATGCTTGCACATGCAATCACCCACAGACATATCGAATACATACAAACATCTATATATATATATATATATTGTCTCGTGCTCCTCTGCAAACCTGTTTGTCAGCCCCGGGTGGGGCGGGGTAGGTAGGGGATTGGGAAGGTAGGGAAGACATGACGGGGCAGCGCCGAGTTCCAGAGCAGCGTAGCGCGTCCCATCACGCTCGTAATAATAATAATAAAAATAAAGCTGATATAAAGTCACAGCCATCGTGATAATGAAAATGTTTAAAAATGCCTTTCATATAAAAACATTAAACAAAAAATTACCCTTCCTCACCTTCTTCTTCCTGAGTGACACCTTGACCCCTTCCGTGGACACTTCAAAGCTGACCTTCTTCTTCTTGATGCCTTTCGCTTTGAACTCGTACTGCGGGAGAAGAGGGAAATTAGAAATACGAATAAACGTCGAGTAAAATATTCAATGCATATGGAATAAACAGCGAACAATTGGAAAATAAGGTCATAACGATCTTTGCAGAACTTTCCGAAAATACAGATATAATTAAATTATTATTGATCTGCGTAATAAAGAATAGAACAGTATATAGAATTTAGGCCAAAGGCCAAGCGCTGGGATCTATTAGGTCATTCAGCGGTGAAGCGGAAATTGACAGTAAAAAGGTTTGAAAGGTTGCAATATTTAAAAAAAATTGTTAGGAGAGCGAAGGAAGAGAATATGAAAGGAGATACAGCAAAAGAAATGAAGGGACGCCGCTAAGGTCCCAAGTAATGCCTACACTGCGTAATAAAGATCCAGAGTAACAGAAGAAAGTGACGTAAATGAGAGGCTAGAAGTCCTTTGCGAAATTCTGTGAATTAATAAGATTGCGACATGAGAGAGAGAGAGAGAGAGAGAGAGAGAGAGAGAGAGAGAGAGAGAGAGAGAGTTTTCTGTATTTCGATCATTTCCTTCTGTGTAAGTCACAAAATTTTCTAGTCAAACTTCAATGCACTCCTACAGTGACGCGTCTTCTTAATAAGCCAAAAACAGGAAGAAAACTAATAATAATAATAATAATAATAATAATAATAATAATAATAATAATAATAATAATAATAATAATAATAATAATAATAATAATAATAATAATAATAATAATTTTGATCATTATTAATATTGCCATTAAACTTGTGTCAGTAATGGTATTTTAAAATCAATAAATACCTGTATTTAAATATAGCTTTAACTCAACCATTATCACCTTATTTACGGAGGCATGTCGCAATACCCTTATCATTTCGGCAATATATGAACTACACTAAATCAGAAAAAAAAAACCCTTGATCAAAACAGCGCCTCTCAAGATGCCCATAGTGCCAAATAAATACCCACAACAATGCCTATCACGTACGGAAAGGACCACATAAAACATCTCGGGGGGACATTAATAATGGACGGTATATCACGGCAGAACTATTATCTTCCCCTAATTTTTTTCCACATCGTCCTCTTCCCGTCTCTATCTATTAACACGTTACGTGACGCAGGCCCTACCTCGGTTTCTATGACTCTCTCTCTCTCTCTCTCTCTCTCTCTCTCTATCTCTCTCTCTCTCTCTCTCTCTCTCTGCTCTTATAAGACCGAAGACTAAAAAGTGGTAGGCTCTCATTTTAATTTTCTTTTCGAGAATCTTTTTTCAGGATCTTCTCCATTTAGAAACCAAATGTGATTTACCCGGCGAATAAAATCTAATATCTTTTCTATGAGTTCTTCTTCAGAGCTTCAAAAGACATATATTCTCTCTCTCTCTCTCTCTCTCTCTCTCTCTCTCTCTCTCTCTCAGCAGGAGAAAACGCTTGGTCCATCACTTTATCTCGGGACACCAAATTGTTATTTGTCTTTTTGGTCGACCTTCAAACTTCTGCGCTGGTCCAAAAGTCAAGGAGCCAAAAAACGCTGGGCGTGAAGTTGGGGGTGGGGGAGGAGGAGGGGTGGGGGCAAGCGCAGGGCCAGGGTGGAGGGCTAAGTCCCAAAGCTCTTTCGGCAGTGGCGATGCGTGAAATGAAGTTGCTATTTTTCTCTCTCTCCTTCTAAAATGAGTAAACCTATGCTATTTTCAACCTTCTGGCATTTAAGTACTACGATGAGGGTCATAATCAGATACACGTTTCTAATTCGCGACGAATGTGTAAAACCTCTTGGGTTGCAACCCGGGCGATAATT
>NC_061098.1:19166838-19241838 GCF_015104395.2 Macrobrachium nipponense | reverse complement strand
AAAGCGTATGAAAAAAAAGCATGACTGTCGATGATTCTACAAATATAAAGGGTTAAATTCAGAAGATAGGAAAAAATTACCGCAGAAATTAAGGTTTAAAAGAAAAAAAAAACTCACGTAAGAATGTACACAAGAACATACAATGTGGTTCACTTCTAAAAAAATGAGCCTGTCTGGCGGTTTTATAACTACTTTCGAGGATAAGCTCCAATATCGCATTATCTTTCCCTTCAGGCCTTGGAATAAATAGAGTCATTCAGGGAGCCATATCCTATGCCCCGGCATAAAACACGTTTAAGTGAGACGTCGCGATAAAAAAAAGTACTCTCGATCGCGCTGTGAATCGTTATTATAATACTCTGGGGTTAAAAGAGCAATATGCCCCTTCAGGCCCCGAAAAAGAAGGCCAACTTCCGGAGGAGGTGGCGAGAGGAAATTGGGTTTTTCTTCACTTCAAAGACGTTAATGTCAAAAACAACATTAAGGAAGCCCGGCGCTCCCTGAATGATATCACGCGCCTAATGAACTTCTTCGAGAGGGGCTTTCAGAGGGAGAAAATTAACTTACGGGGAAAAAGAGAGGGATGAGACCAAAAGGAACCCATACTGCGAGTGCCTGTCTGTCGGGATTCTCTAGCGGAATGAAAAATGGATCAAAGAAAACTTTGGAACGTTGACATAAGCTTTCCAATTGCATTAACGTTCTAACATAGTGACAATACAGACCCCTACGTCAAAATAAGTTTTGTTGGAGAGAGAGAGAGGAGAGAGAGAGAGAGAGAGAGGAGAGAGTAGAGGAGAGAGAGAGAGAGAGAGAGAGAGAGAGAGAGATTATTTTTCTCTCTCTATCTATTTCACAATAGATGCGACCCATAAAAGTCGTCTAATAATTACATACATGACTTGACTGCTTAGAAAAACAGAGCAACACTGGATATTTTTTTAAGGAACTACCTCAATTGTCCCTCTTCGTCCCATTCCAGAGTCGTACACGGACGTGCTACCACCCGAGGAGGAGGAGGAGGAGGAGGAGGAGAAAGAGAGAGTGAGAGGGAGAGAGAAGTTTCATCCTATGACACAGAGAAAATACTATGTACCAAAATGTTTTTTTAGAAATGGAAAACAAGATAAAATATTAAGGAAAAATCCCCGTTAAGTCATTTTAAATTCAGCACATTAACATAATAAAATTTACTCAGACCGTTCTCATCTTCAAGTGAAAAAAGATGATGATCTCCTGAAGAGGCCATCTTACAATAACTGCCCATAACTTTCTAAAAGTTCATCTCTTATGCATAATATATAAGTTTTCTCTCCAGTAAAGCACATATTTTCCATTACGAAAATGCGTTCCCATCCTAAAGAGAAACAGAAAACGTCAAAACATACCTAGCCATATGTATGTCAAATCTACAAGGTCAAAAAGGACAGCAATCAATTCTCAGGAGAGAGAGAGAGAGAGAGAGAGAGAGAGGAGTGACATTATTTTTGTTATATTTGATATATGGGTTTTTAGGGACCGTTACTCAGGCAAAGATAAAGGCGCCTGACACACCTACTTTTATATCACTCGACAGGACGAAAATAACTGCAAAAGTTGGCCGTCGAATGGAAGTATATTCAAAAGATGAAGGCGCAACATGGAGAGAGAGAGAGAGAGAGAAGAGAGAGAGAGAGAGAGAGAGAGAGAGAGAGAAATAATGGTGAAACCTAACACTACGCATTCATAAATAAACAAATAAACAATACTAAGAGGCAACAAGGGAATGAATGTATGAATATGTAAGACTCAATAGAACTAATTACAGAAAAGTTAAACTTTTCCCATTGTGATTATATAACTGCATACGTTATCTACAAACGCTATTGTCGTGTGTCACAGGTTTCTGGTTTCCCATGTCGGCCACCATGCCAAGAATTGACCAGACAGAGAGGTCTTGGACGGTGATTATGGTAACATATATAATATGTGGATTCTGACGGATCAGCATAAATGAACTTATTAGAATTGTTGCGTCATAAACTTTATGTATCGTAAAACCCAATAACTAAAATTTGAACAAAAAAATCAGACTATTAAACATTCATAAATCAAATATATAACGTTTATAATTACCTAAATTACATTTGTATGAAACAACGCAAGAATACATTCATGTATTCTGTGAAAGAGAAATGGACAATTGATTAAGTTAAGAGACAAAAGTCCTGTTTAACAAATAAACAAAATAAGGAATATGTATGGATTCCAAAACAAAAATATTCCGTAAAAACGAATGTCAGATATAAACAGAATGCTAAAAAAAATCCCCAAAAACTCCCATGAAGTGAAAAAAAAAATAAAATCAAAAGAAAGGTTCCAGCCACCTTCCCAGTGACCTCTGGAATGCAAGTCGAATAAGAATTGAAACAAGCGGCAAACTTCACTTTCCCAAAAGTTATATTACGAATCCCTGAAGAGGAACCGCAACTCAGTATCAAAGTTTCATTGCAGTATTAATCACCCTCTCTCTCTCTCTCTCTCTCTCTCTCTCTCTCTCTCTCTGCTCTAAGTTTCTGAAGAGCCCCATTGAAATTTCAAAATTAAACTCCCCTCTCTCTCTCTCTCTCTCTCTCTCTCTCTCTCTCTCTCTCTCTCTCTCTCTCTCTCTCTCTCTCTCCGGATAGGGATTTTCATAGTGTTAAAACAGTAAATATCTTACTTTATTTATGTCTAATACGCATCATCATCCCCCTCTATGCCAATCAAAACTTTAAATACGAGTGGATTTTGAACTACTTGAAATAACGGCATTTCCAAAGAAGACTATGGGAAGTTCTGTCCAAATTATGTAATAAATCTTGTTATTATGTTCGAAGTTTAACTGGTAAAATGAGTAAATATTTGACACCTGGTATGAGACCTAGAACACTAACTACATATTGCATAAAGTACAATTAATTTCGCCCTTGCCCAACGTTTAGACAACAAAAAACATAAGACCACTAAGAGAAAAATACCAAAACTTCAATAAAATCACGTATCCATTTCATATCGCTCATGGCCAAACATAAGCTGCATTATCCAGATTGCGTGGGATCCTAGGGAACTGGGTTCTCGCAAACAAATAAAGTCTAAGGACACTGCATACCATGTTTCATTATGAGGCGCTTGCCTCTTTGCAATAGAGGTTGTTCGATCCATTGGAAAGAGAACTGCCTACATGAAATCATGAATAAAAGGCATTGCACTAACCTCTCTCTCTCTCTCTCTCTCTCTCTCTCTCTCTCTCTCTCTCTCTCTCTCTCTCTCTCTCTACCACAGCAGAAATAGACAAGGTGTGACAGCTCTTATGCTCGTATTTTCTCTTCACGTTCATATGCCATCGGATGCCCGTTCCTGGCATTTTACGACAGCAACTGCCTTGTTACCTGGTAATTACATCTGGGCATTCCAAGCCCAGCAATGACACCGCCAAACCAGTAATGACAACGACTGTGTGCGATGACAGTAAACAGAATTATTTTGGGAACTATGGATGGTCTAAGTTTCTAACATATCGAGGGAGCGAATCGATGCCACATACATAAATTTAAGCAGCAATGGCTTGACGCGTATTATCAAATCTCAGGTGTATTATAGAAAACAATTCAATGTAAATCTGCCAACGGATAATTTTCATTTCAACGTCAGTGGAAACTCGAATCATCAACTATTTTGACGTGAAAGCTCTGCGCCAGAGATACAACGAAGTATGCTAAGGACAGATGTGTGACACTGCAGCTCCGTTTAAAATGTAAATAGGTCCGCGAATGAAGTCATGAATTAGACTAAAAGTACGAAGGATGACAGCTCGAGTAATGGAGACATTTTCTGAAAATGAGATCTACAACTTGTAATGCAATTTTGTGTGTCCTAAAAATAAACTTTTCAAGCGTATAATAGAATTAGATTTGTCTTTTTATAAAAGATATGTGGGTTCCAAAATGTTATTTTACAAATATGCACATGCTACTTAATTAATAAATTCCAATTTCAATTAAAATAAATTAACAATTTTAACAATTAACTCTTATAAAAGGGACACCAGGCAACTAAAGAATGACTTGTATAATATAAATAAACTAGAATTTTACTGTGATGTCTTGATAAAAAAAAAAAAAAAAAAAAGCAACATAACATTTTAAATGGAAAAAGATTTCCTGACAAAGGTTTTTCCAAAATTCAAGAGTTAAAACCTAAAACTTATAATATGAGGTAACTCAATTTTAAAAATCCTTCTGAAGAAATAACGGAGGGTAAAAGCAACCCAAAACCAACTTTCTACTTACTCGAATTCTTCGCATCGCTGCAACGATCTCAACTCGGCTTGTCGGTCTTGGGACATCCAAAGTTCCAATGTACTGTGGAAGAGAGAGAGAAGAACCATCGTAAATAACGCGTGAATACAACAGCAAACTCATAACACAAGTAAAAAAAATGCAATCGACCTTTCTGTCCGGTGGTGGCCTCAGCCACAGAACATCCATAAACCTTGCATAAAACTTAGTCGCGGCCCATGAACCTCAGCTACGATACATGGCGGCCTATATTGTTGGTACCTTTAGCACTGTCAAAAGTACGGTTATGGCTAACTTTAACCTTGGAGAAAAAAAAAAAAAAAAAAAAAAAACACTACTGAGGCTAGAAGGCTGCAATTTGGTATGTTTGATGATTGGAGGGCGGATGATCGACATACCAATTTGCAGCCCTCTAGCCTCAGTAGTTGGCTTTTAGAAAAAACTAAAAATACCATTTTTCTATATGGTGATTTTCACATAACGTTTTCATGATGATGATGATGATGATGACGATGATGAACAAGAATACAACGTAAAAATTATCATTACTATTATTATCACCACAGAAAAAAATAGTGAATAAATGAGGTGAAACTGTCAATTCCTAAACCAAATATTGCCAAAATACATATCCAGAAGCAAGTACACCCCTACTAGCACAACAATGTACAGTTCATCAAAGAACCCATAAAATGTACCTTCCTTCTCAAGTAGAAATTTCGACAGGTCGAACATTTAATAACAGCAATGACAGGTTAATACTACTGCCACAAAAAACGCCAGCTGTAACTCATTGAACAGAAGACTCCATATCAAGAGAAACTTAAATGTATTCAACCGTGGAGCCCCATAAGCTTTTGTACTGCTTTCGCCAACATGTAGAATTCCCTCACTCACATCCACGCAGATGCATAATCCATGACGGTAATTTCACTCCTGAATCGAACAACAGTTAATTTGAGGTCAAATTTACTTAAAAAACTAATACTTACATATCCGAATACATGTATGGTACCAGTCAGTTCATATATACACAAGGTTAGAACACAACGGTTCGAGTAAAAGGAAAAAACGAATTTGAGAAATGCAAGAAATGAAAATAAAAAAAAAAAGAAGAAGAAGGATTGTGGTACACGTCAAAGGTCATAAGAGCCACCAGCGGAGGCAAAAACCAGGAAAGCAGGGAGACAAGAAATGAAAAGGGGAAAAGGCAAAATCGAAATAGAAAGGGGAAAAGGCAGAACGTCTACGGAAACAGAAAGCTAGGAAAATCCGGGTTCGGATAAAATTTTGAAAAAGAAATACAAAGGCAAGAGGTCAACGTGTCAATGGAACAGAAACGGATGAAGGAATTGAAGTAAAAAAAATTAAATAAAGAACAAAAATAGTATGATTTACCAAACAAAAAGTTACAAAGAAAATATGAAGAAAAATACGAGTACAGAGCGCAAAATCTAATTAAGAAAGCATACACAAAAACATCAAACAAACACGAAAAAAACACACGGAAATAAAACTAACGCACTGACACGACCCGGGATGAAATAAGACTAAAAATGACTGTGCCTCCAAGAAGAGAATCTTTGTCTGCTGGGGAATTCGAGGAGAAAAATATACATGGAGAAAAATAGACTCCTGGGATACGGAAAAAAAAACACCTTGAAAATCAAAGATCAAAAGATTCGAAAAAAAGATTTGCTCTACAAGTGTTGGCAACAATAAGAAAATTGTTTTGAGTAAATGAAACTAAGGTAATGTTTAGTGCAACTCATTGAAAAAGAATGCTAATTATTTTTTGTACTTTCCAGTGAAAAGAAAAAAATTTCAGTGCGGTGGTTGAATTTTTATTTACCATACTTTACCAAATTGTTGCCAACAATTATACTCTTCGTAATGAAAACCATATTCTTTGGAAGCTTGAATTTCAAATCAATGGCCCCTTTGGGCTTGTTCCATATGAAAAGGTTTCGCTTTCTGAATAATAATAATAATAATAATAATAATAATAATAATAATAATAATAATAATAATAATAATAATAATAATATAACACAAACAGATTAAGCAAGATAACAAAAATTCATTATTACAATGACCAAATTTAAAAATATATACAAACGGGACATGGTAAACGAATGTTAAAATTACTCGAATTCAAGAGTTCGTAGCATAAAAGCAACTGATAACAATGCATTTAAGGATGACTAAGAAGTCAACGTATAAAATATAAAAAAAAAAAACAAAAAAATCTCAATAATATGAAACAGCTATCAATTTAAGGACTCCGACCAGAGTATCATTTTCAAAAGATTTAATCCCTAGGAGAACAATTCTATTTCTTTTTTTCCACAATCTCAAAGCGTGTGCCGAACTCGAATTGTTCTTATATCGCTTCAAAAAGTTACGAAATAAAAAGGATTTCCTAAAAGAACCGCAGATATAAGGCGCACCAACTTTTATCACAAAAGTTGTGCAATAACATAACACACTAGACTAAAATCAGGTGAATGTCTTCTAGCGCAAGCCTTCTCTTTTATTTTTAATTTTTGTTAATTGGGTTTTTCATTTTATTATTCAAATATATATATATATATATATATATATATATATATATATATATATTTGAATAATAAAATATTATATATATTTGAATTTAATAAAATGAAAAATCCCAATTAACAAATAAAAAAAAAATATCCAAAGGAAATGAAATAATACACACACATACGAGAACAATAACAACTTAAAACAAACGAAAAAGAAACTGGAAATAAAAACTTTCCTGAAAAGTCACTTCAGAGAAGGTCATGGAAAATAAAGCCTTGGTTCCCTTTCCTAAAAAGTTACGAGGCCACAAAACTCAGGGCGAAGGCGGCGGAGGGGCTCTTCTCCTCTCTCCTCTCCGCTGGGAAAGATGTCTTTCTACGTCCCGCAGAAGTGAAACCAGGAGGATAAGTTCGCCAAAATATCGCCAGGGAGGGAATCCAAAGGCAAGAAGAGAATTGAACGACTAAGACCATCGATTGAATATAGAATCTAGGCAAAAGGCCAAGCACGGGGACCAATGAGGTCATTCAACCCTGAAACGGAAATTGACAGTTAAAAGGTTTGAGTGAGAGGTGTAACTTAAGGAAAACCTCAAAGCAGTTGCACTATGAATTCACTGTTAGGAGAGAATGAAAAGTAAGACGGAAGAAAGAGAATATGAAAGGAGGTACCGTAAAAGGAACAAAAGGGGTTGCAGCTAGGGGCCGAAGGTAGGCAGCAATGAACCTTAAGTAATGCCTACAGTGCACCTCATCGGCGGAAATGAAACAATCCGGAATGTGATAATTAAGCTCAGGAATAAATATGCTGACAATGCAATAGGTATAATGAAACTAAACGGATAAAATAATGAACTGAAGATAGAAACTGCGGGAAAAAAACGGGGGATCTGAGTCTCTGTCACAAGTGACCAGGATCTTCATCTCATTGTCGAGAGACTTGTCATTCTTTGAGGCAATTTTGTCCCTATCTCTCTTGTTTGCAGAGGAAGGAAAATCTTTCTTTGTTAGGTTTAATTACATTTAGAATCTCGTTAATTAAAAAAAACGGGGACAGAAACAAATTTGCTTCTTAGATACAAAAAAAAAAAAAAAAAAAAAAACTGAAAAGCAACGACATAAAAAATACTGTCCAATAAAATTGAACATCTTCATCTAAATAAAAAAAAGTTGATGTGTTAAATCAAAAAAAAAAAAAAAAAAAAAAAAAAAAACTGTCAACTAAAAATGAAAAACTTTATTTAAGAATAAAAATACACAAGTCTTTTAACATCATCCTTACGGACTTCTAAGAATCTCAAGGGAAAAGGGAATGGACGTACGTACATGCCCTTGCACAAATTTCCTTTTTCATGGTACGTTAGTACATCGAGATTGCTTATTCTGTATGAAATAGAAGAGTTTTCTGTAGAGCAACAAATAGAGGTATTCTTTCTTCTTCTACTTAAACGTGATATGCAGGAATATTTCCGGAAGGAATTAAAACCTTTGACAAAATGTAGATGGATAAAAGAAAACTCATACTAAAAACAAAATCAAAATTTAATGATTCTGATCACTGGACTCAGTTAAATCGAAATTTCAGTAGAAATAAAATGTGAAGACATAAAAAACGAAATGAAAAACACGTAGAGTGAGAGACCGATTGAGAAACCACCACACGAGAAAAAACGAGATTAAGAAGGCAACAGAATTTATATGATGAAGGACAGGCGTAAAGAGAAGAGGAGAGAAAACAGAAGTAAAGAAAAAGGGAGAGAAAAGAAATGATAAAAACTAAACTAATTTTGGTAACCATTAAAACAATGTACATTAAGCAGTAAAGAGATAAATAATAAAAAAAAGAAATGTCGATTTCGTAACAAGAAGAAGACTGCAGACAAAAAACGCGATTTTAAGGTATCAAGGTATCATAAAAAGTAATAATTTATGAATGAGTCAAGCAGATGAGAACGTAAGGGTTACAATTAAAATAGTGATTCCCAGAATTTACAATAATAATAATAATAGAATATGAAGGTTTTGACAGTGATTTTCAGCACAAAAAGAAAAAAAGATATGACGACTGCGTGAAGAAAAAAAAAACACGAAAAGTAAGCACCAAATGAAAAAAATAAATACATAAATATACAGACAGAGAAAGGGCCTGCTTCTGCTCTTGACTAGCACGCAACATACTTGGCACTTTGCGGGAAATTCTTGAAAAACTCCTTTCAACTGACTAAGAACGGATAATGACTCAGCCTGAAGTACTGCCTTGCTTGGTAATGAGTCTGATCAACAACCACTCTACTCGAAATCTAATGAGGCAAAGTCAGGCAAGCAAGCCGTAAACAAAGTTCTCCCACTAAACAAAGTACTCATAATTTTGTGTATAACGCAGTAATGAATTAGTAACGTGTAATTGAAGGCAACAGCAATATAAAGTTGATGGGGATGGCATTTTCTGTAGGCAAAAATTGTGATAACATCTGTAAAAATTACATTTTTCAATACGCTCCATCCGCAATTTGTCATATAAATAATCCATTATATATAAAATATTACAAATGTATTGCTGAAAGTCCTAGCGCTTCGCCTCCTATCTCCCCTTTCCGATAACAAGAGAGAGAGAGAGAAAGAGAGAAACAAATGATCTCGCCCGGAGAAAATAGATTTGGATATTGGTTTTATTTCTATTGTTTATCCAACATCCTGGCGACGGCTGAGATAAACGACCCTACCTTCACGGGCGTACTATTTTTCACCTTCCCTCCCTAATAATAGACTCGGCCAGCCAATAATGGGTATCGCTAGGCAGGCCGTGAAGTGTTAGTAAAAAATGGTGTGTGGAACCCGTAGACTATTTCTCAGCGAGATTGTCCAAAGGCACTCTTTGGAGATTTTCGTTAAGGTGGCACAAAAGAATCGATTCTGGAGAGAGAGAGAGAGAGAGAGAGAGAGAGAGAGAGAGAGAGAGAGAGAGAGAGAGAGAGAGAAACTATAAATGAGATAAATATTGGACGGAAATCATGGACAAGTACGATTCGACTGGCGGGAGACCTTATGAATTTGAACGGCCTGAATAATAGTCAAGATGTTAACAGTTGCGAAGTGGAGACATAATACATACATAGTTTAACGGGAAATAAATTTCTAAAGGAAGGAGAGGATGGATGCGGTAGGTAGAAACCGGATACTGGGATATGCTTTTTTTCTCTTCTTCTTTTTAAAGATTGAGACTGTGAGGTCGAGACCTTTTGTTGGTGAGGAGAGAGTCACATAAAGCCAAATCAAAAACCTTATTTCCATTTTACAATAGTTATTCTACATAATATAATTGAAAAAAATATATACAGCATCTATTTACTTATAAGATACCAGATTCATATACTTTATATCAAAGTCAAACGCACACGTAAAACACTAAACGTCTCAGTGATTTATTATTTTAAAACTGCTTCCTCGTTAATTTGTTATTTTAAAACAGCTTTTAAAATAACAGAGAGAGAGAGAGAGAGAGAGAGAGAGAGAGAGAGAGAGAGAGAGAGAGAGAGAGAGCTGTTACGTAGGAAAGCTGGCCATGTCAACGTCCTCATGACTCAATAATGTCCCTTTTACCGGAAATCAGTCAACAATGTATAAACTTTGTCATGCGTGTCTCTGCCAACCGTGCTTACGTGGAATACTTTGACATTTGATGCTTGAAAAGTAATTGATTTACTTTGCATGGGTCTCTCTCTCTCTCTCTCTCTCTCTCTCTCTCTCTCTCTCTCTCTCTCTCTCTCCATACACTTTGGTAAAGCTACAAAACAATTCATATTCCGTAACTCTATGACGATCATTACAAAGCGTACATGATCGAAAGCATACATACTTACAAGAGAGTTCTCTTCAGATTTGCACTAAAAGCAAAGTCTACACTGCTTATTTACCAGAGCTTAAAAAGTTATGCTGTAAC
The DNA here is from genome assembly GCF_015104395.2 of Macrobrachium nipponense. NCBI lineage: Eukaryota > Metazoa > Arthropoda > Malacostraca > Decapoda > Palaemonidae > Macrobrachium > Macrobrachium nipponense. The sequence goes on along the minus strand of NC_061098.1, from coordinate 19,231,033 downwards.
AATTCGCAAATAATAGACACATGCAAACAAACGCCAGATCAAAAAGAATAGATTATAAACACTCGCCAATTTCTCACCAACCCAAAAAACTTATTCTAGAAGGCGAATGTTTGCTAAATGAACGAAAACAGCAAACTCATCAATACTGACAGATTGTCATATCTGAAGTCCTTTCGATATCACGAATATACAAAGATTCTTTAATTTCATTGAATATAGGATTTAGACCAAAGGCCACTGCCCACAAGCACTGGGACCGATGAGGTCATTCAGCGCTGAAACGGAAATTGACAGTAAAAGGTTTGAAAGGTGTAAAAGGAGGAAAACCTCAAAGCAGTTTCACTATGAATCAATTGTTAGAAGAGGGTGACAAGTAAGATGGAAGAAGAGAATATGAAAGGAGGTACAGTAAACGGAACGAAAGGGGTTGCAGCTAGGGGCCGGAAACACGCTGCAACTAACCTTCAGTAATGCCCACAGTGCACCACATGAGGTGCACTGACGGCTATACCACCTATGGGGCTAAAGATTGTTTAAATAACGAGTGCCGTATCACAAATTCATTCAAAATAACGGTAAATATATATTATATATATATATATATATATATATTCAAGTAAATAAATACAAAGGTATTAAATACTGATTTTCAAAAGTCCACACAACATCCACTCCCTCAAACACGTCTCAGTATACATTACTAATGAGAGAGAGAAATGATGGCTTTACAGCACACACACCTCGCACTCTCCCTTCCTACATTATTTAATTGGAGGAGTCACAGAGGGATCGTCATCAAAACTATTCCTTGATGCAAATTTCGCCTTCATCAAAGGCCAGTCGGCCGACCTCGCGGAAGTGAAACTCTGCGGAGGCTGTACGCCAAGTTCGGCCACTATAAGTCAATCCTGGGGAATTGAACACCATTTCGTAGCAAAGAGTGATACATTCCAGTGACTAAATAGTTAGAAAAGAGAGAGAGAGAGAGAGAGAGAGAGAGAGAGAGAGAGAGAGAGAGAGAGAGAGAGAGCGTTTAACAGTCGAAAATACGCACTCCTTTCCAAATTACGAAAATATCCCTGTAAACTCGTCTTGTTCAGTGTACTGTACATACGCCATGGCTGGTCCGAAGCATTTAGATATTTTTACGCGACTAGGAACCAATTGGTTACCTAGATACGGGACCTACAGCTATTGACAAATATATAAACTACACTTGGTCCGTCGATTTTGTTTAGGGTAATAGTATTATAGTAGATTCACATCAACCGTGCATTTGATGTCTAGACCCGTCCCTTACGGCGCTCCTGATTGGCTGTTGATAAGCCAGTCACCTCTCCTGAGGGATGTATCCCTCAGGAGACGTGGAAGATAGATCCTACCCATGTGAACTCTCTCGAGAGACTGAGAGTTTCCAGCCATGTCATTGGCTTATCAACAGCCAATCAGGAGCGTCGTAAGAGACGGGCCGAGACGTGAAATGCAAAGTTGATGTGAATATACTATAGTAACCAGTCCTGCCCGTTCTTCCCCTGTCTCGGCAGGGCAGCTGTCTTGAATTTCCCCCACTAGCTGACGCTAGAACCGTAACGTACATTAAGTAGCAGAGACATCAAAGCATTCAGCTACAAAGCCAACAGAGACTCCGAACAAAGAAACATCCAGTACAATTCTACTTTTGTTGCACATTTAATCAAAGTAGTGACAACTATCACCCCCTTCTTTTTTGAGGGACAATTCAATATTTTAGTTTTCTGTAGGAAAAAATCTATTGAGATGGCTATTTGTTTGTCCGGCCGCACTTCTAGATGAGCATCGACAGGTTAAATATTCCTGTGCAAACGTTATTCAAAGAGAAAGACGTAAAAAAAAAAAAAAGGTCCTCATTATCAAAATAAAAACAAGCAAAACACTCCCACTTTACACATACACATACACACACACACACACACTCACACACATATATATACATATATATACACATGTGCGTGTGTCTGTGTATGAATGAAGACCACCGTATCAATACTAGCAAGCATCCATGTTCGTAAAAAAAGAAAAAAAAAACTAAATTATGAAGCTTCACTTCACTTCATATTTACATGAACTTTTTCTCTTCACCCGACGAAAACTTAATCAATATGAACATTGTTTGCGGTTTTTAATAATGAATTGCATGTCTTGTAGGCAAAACTCTCTCTCTCTCTCTCTCTCTCTCTCTCTCTCTCTCTCTCTCTCTCTCTCGAACAAGACAAGGAGAGAAAGTATAGAGCGTTGCCTAAAATCCAGTATCGGAAGGCATCTGTTGACCCAAATAGTGAATTAAGTACCGGGATCGTTTTGGGTCTCAGCTTAGAGAGAGAGAGAGAGAGAGAGAGAGAGAGAGAGAGAGAGAGAGAGAGAGAGGAAGAAGAAGAAGAAGAAGAAGAAGAAGAAGAAGAAGAAGAAGAAATAACAAATCAGAGGTTTATTACTACATCAAAATGTATGTCATCAAAACGGGAGGACCACGGGGGAATCCATCATTATTATTATACATAATATATATATATATATATATATATATATATATATATATATTATATATATATATATATATATAATATATATATATATAGTCCCGTAAAAAAATGAAGGCCATGCTACCCAAAGAACACTGAAAACAAAACAAATGATTATCAAAAAAGCACCATATAAACAGCAACACCAAGAATAACAAATCACTGATAACAATGAATACGGTTTTTACCAGGGGGAACAATAACAGCGAACACAATGAAAAAAACACGCGCGCGCACACACACACACACACACACACACACTCAAAAAACTTTAACAAACCGCACAATACTGAAACGCGGACCGAGCCACATTCAAAAGCAAAAACCACCGATCTCGGAAGCACGAAAGAGATAAATCAGCGGAGAGACAAGCTACCGCAAATCACAATATCCTAGCCAAAGAATCGAAGTGAATTACCCATTCAAAAGGGACACAGAACGGAAGAGCAACTTTAACGCAAGGCAAACTTTGCAAAATCGTCATGGCAACAGTTTGTTAAAAAGATCCGCTCCAGTCCAGATGAACAATGCTCTCTCTCTCTCTCTCTCTCTCTCTCTCTCTCTCTCTCTCACGGTTCAATTCAACTGGAAAAACAGCTCGTACGTCGCTATTACACTAGGCGAGGAGACACGTGCCATAGGCAGTAGGGGTCACTGTTTGATAGGCCTATTAGTCTGATATATAAGCCTACCGCTTGCTTACGGATTAAGCTGTCCTGGAAAGTGTGTGTGTGTGTGTGTGTTCACTACATACTAAGTTGAATAAATAAAAATCTGTCAATAAACATTAATTTTAAGGCTCTTATATAGTTAATAAATAAAAATTTGTCTACATTGTCTACAAACATTAATTTAACACTGTAAATCATTCACAAGCGGCTAGAAAAATCTTTGAACAATTGTGACAAGAGAGCGATTAAAGCAATTATCCAAAAAGGAAACAACATCAAAATACCCGGAAAGCATCAATAGTACCAAACAAAACTCACTCCCTCAAATAAAAAGGAACGAGTTTGCTCATGGAAAAGTCGACCTTTGTGGTGATAATGATGAGAGACTGATTTAGAATCGCTACGTAGGCGACGAATGACGCTGGCTAAGTGGTGTCCTCGAAGCAACTTCGAGTCAGGGATATAAAGATTATATGACCTTTAATTTAGAAACTTTCCTGGTTATACTTTAAAGAGAAAGAGCATTAGTCCTTACTGGATCTCATGCAGACATAATTGATGTATTAGATGTACAGAAGACTTAAGGGTCCATCTAACAAAGCTAGAGAGAAAATCTCGAATATACGTTTCCTACCAATCTGATGTGACCTCAGATTACAGCAACACTTAAAAATACACACCCACGCGCTGTCCTTGAACGAATATACTTCTTCAAAGATTCACTTTGCATAAAAATAAAGTATTTTACCCCTTCACGGCGGCATTAGAATTATTCACGAAGTTCCCGTGTTTACAGTCCAGCTGAGAGAGGTGCTGATCCACCCTTTGATGTAGCAGCCTTGAATCGATTTTCAGAAGAGAAACGACCACTTCTCCCCCCCCCCCTCCCCCCGCCCCTCCCCCTATCAATGGCAGATCAAAAGGCACTTTAATCAAAAGCTTCTCCAACAAAGTATATTTGAAATCCCCCCCCCCTGTTTCTCCGGAGGGAAGTCACGGTGTCGGGGCTCTTTCATCATTAATAATTATTATTCAAAGCCTTATCTCAGCAGTTATTCTGAGTAATCAGGAAGCGGATGGTGTGGTTTGCAGTGGAAGTGACGACTAATGGAAAATGTCATCCACTCCGTGATTGAATAAGACTTTTTCACCATCGGAGCTCACATCCTACAACGGAATAAAACAAATAGTTCATTTTATTACCATCATCAAGACACGCTTTCAAGAAATCGAAGGGTTTTAACCATAACTTCGAATGTGTAAAATATAAGTCAGTTCACAAAAAAACAAAAATCAGTAACCGAACTTGCCTATCCTGGGGAGTGGCGTTTTTAAGGGATTTGGGGGGAAAGGTGCAGTCTTGCCTCTTTCCTCAGCCTTGTTAGTTTTTAGGAGTTATGAAAATGCTTTAAAATAAACACCAAAAACAAATATATTGTCATATGAAGAGGCAGACACTAGAAACAAGACAAAGTGGCCCCCCTAGAATTAACGACAATGAAAAAAAATCCCCTGAAGAATTAAAAACATTAAAATGAAAACCACAATGAAAAAAAACCAAGACGTACATGTGGAAAATATCGCATATGAAGTCCAAATATTCTATTTGAATCTTCATATAGAATCACGATAATAAAAAAAAAAAAAAAAAAACTATAACGAACAATATTATCCGACCACGGAGATTACTGAACAAACCCAGAATAAAATAAATAAATAAATGAATCAAAAACCCACGAATACACGCACGCAAAAATGAGACACTTTAGGAACTTCACTTAATGCAATTGAGAACATGAGAGAATTTGTCGAAAATGGCCGTTTCATTAAAGCACAGCCTCCTTAATTAGAAAGGACTTACCCATGGAAGGGAGGGAAGGAAGGAAGGGAGGGAGGGAGGGTGGGTAGAAGGGAGGAGCAGGAGGAAGTAATTTCTCATATTTTCTGTGGGGGAGGGAGGAGGGAGGGTATCTGAGAATTGTTACACGATTTTATTCGTAAGTGTATCACCTCATACTAGAGCCATTTATTATTTACAGGCAGCAGCTACGACCTTGTGACAGCCGATGACACCTTTTTTTTCAATAATAGTTTCTCTCTCTCTCTTCTCTCTCTCTTCTCTCTCTTCTCTCTCTCTCTCTCTCTCTCTCTCTCTTCTCTCTCTCTCTCTCTCTCTCTCTCTCTCTCTCTCTCTCTTCCAATAACAAAAGCTATTTACTACGATTCAAACCATTCAAACAGTTTACTCCATCGAAACGTGTATATATGTGTATATATATATATATATATATATATATATATATATAATATATATATATATATTATTCTTTGTATATTTATGTTTAATATGTTTTGTGAATAAGTTTTTGTTTACCAAGGGTTTGAATGTGTTCAGTTGCCGCCCTGTATAATCCTTTAATTGTCTTGTCCCTGTGTCTGAGCAGTTGGACTTTATCTTTTTGTAAACCTCGTAAATCGTACCCATGTTTATACCTTTTATTTATGCATTTATCGCGTTCCACTTTCGTGATTCAGTTATATATATATATATATATATATATATATATATATATATATAGATATATATAGATATATATATATATAATCATTCACGCACACAAAAACACTCCAAAACTAAACAAATATAGATAGATAAACAGACAGCTAGACTGATCTAAAAAAATATAAAATATTCTTAATTTCTTTCCCAGTTTTTGTAACTGAATCATCTCAAAATGCCCGGAATGTAAAGAGGGAGAAAATGTGCGTAGAAATTTGCTGTCTAGATTTATCACGCAAAGACCGATGGACGGGCAACCTGAATCCCTTCTTATACATGAAATACGTCCCTGTGTGAGAACACACTCATTGCGTGATTCGTACATAATACAGAATTTCGATAAATATGAAGAACATTGTGTAATGTACTGTTATTAAATAAAAATACTGAGAAGAATACGAATTAGCAAAAGAAACTGAAACGTGCAACTGAGATATCAATGGAAAAATGTAATTACTTTCAAATAAAAAAATAGAAGAATAGAAGAGTAACCCTATAAAACGCGTCGTTTTCTATAATCAAGTTAATATTTAACAAGGTAACAAAAAACAAAGCATTTCCTAAGATAAAGACACCATAACTGATCAACAATTAAAACACTAAGAATGACCAAGATTTACAAACACGAGGCCGTACGCACAACAAAGGAAAAAGACGACAGAGACGCCCGGTCAGACTCTAGACGAAGGACGAAACCTGGCCACCGTAATATATAAAAATCATCTGAGAAGCTCAAGTCAAGTCTCTCGCAGCGCTCCGATGAAAGGTTATACCACCGAGGGGTTGTTTGGTTTGCCTCGATCCACCTGTCTTTGTTGACTGAAACCTTTGTCTGCTCTCATCGACTTACCTTGTCCCAGCTCCGTTTTCTACGCTTCCCGTTTTTTGTAGTTGGAGGTCAACTACGACTTGGGTGACTAATTAAAACCTACTTTCTTCGTGTTTTATATCTATAATATATCTATTTTATTTATGTTTTAAATATGTATATAGTTCATGATTATTAGTATCAAGGATGCGATGTAATGTACCATTATTTTTACATGAGTGAGTGTGTATGTATGTAAGTATGTATGTATGTATATATATTATATATATATATATATATATATATATATATACATACACGTTTGTACGTATGTAGGTGAAATCGTAACATAAGCCTTGTTCACCTACATCCGAACCTCACACTATAGAACACTACAACCACACTAAGATTCACACAATTATTTTGGCAGAAATACCACATCTCTGACGTTAACCTAAATCCTGGTACCGTGCCTCTTCGTAATTAAAGACACACTGTTCCTCTCCACACAGAAACGGTGTATTTAAGCAACCCTTATTCAGCTAAAATAAACAGACGGCCGCACATAATCTGGACGCCAACTGGAGGCTGCAGCATATTCACAGCTTTCCACAGCATATCTTTTGCTGTTTACCTTTAAAAGGGAGAACAGAATCTCATTTCCTGTTTACCTTTAAAAGGGAGAACGAGAGAAAAGGAACGGCACTGGAACTAGTAATTCATAACTCCTTTCCTTCAGGAGAGAGAGAGAGAGAGAGAGAGAGAGAGAGAGAGAGAGAGAGAGAGAGAGAGAGAGAAATGAAATGAATATATAGAATTTAGGCCCCAAGCCAAGCATTTAGGACCTACGGTGTCATTCAGCGCTGAAATGGAAATTGATAGCAAAGGTTTGATAGGTGTAACAGGAGGAAAACCCTCCCAGTTGCACTATGAATCAATTGTTAGAAGAGGATGGAGAGTAAGAGGGAAGAAAGAGAATATGAAAGGAGGGACAGCAAAAGGGACAAAAATGGTTGCAGCTGCAAAGAATCTTAAGAAACACTACACTGACGACACCAACACCCTTTGTTGCAGTATTTTAAAAATTCAGTTGGTAATTTCATAGACGCGTACACTTGACAGAATTTAACAATTTGGTAAGTTGGTAATAACATTTTCGTATGTGTTATTCATGTTCCAAGGCGCGTCAACACGAATTTCTTCACAGTTTCACCTAATCTGTTTGTTCACGACATTTCCAGGTCAAGTTGACAGAGGTTATGTAATGCCTCCTCTCAGTTGGAGTGTGTGGGTGTGTACATGCCAGACAATTCGAGGGCTCGAGGCGATCATAAATATTGCAACACATGGTTGCTGTAGCTAAACTTAGAACAGAGAAGTAAGGCAAGATAAGTGCAGAATTAGCCAAATCTCAAGTCTACAGTCAGCTCACACAAATAAAAAGTAGAATAGAGGGCTTTCAGTTCTACACAACCATTTTCATAGTGTTTCGCCTCAAGAGATGAGCCGCTCTAAGTCCAACCTTCGTCTTAATACTACGTACTACGTGTTCGATCGGCCAGTAGTTATCACTACCTCCTGGGACCCGTCGTTAATAATGTAAAAAAATCTTATATTTTCATATATACTTAGTGTTTTAATCATACCAAGTATAGACCCACTGGGGACTGTCACTTAAGGAACCCGCACCTTACACTGTTACTTGTTCCTAGTGCTGCCAGAAGTACCATTATGGCTAACTTTAACCTTAAAATAAAATCTAGTAAGGATAGTGGGCTGCAATTTGATATGTTTGATGATTGGAGGGTGGATGATCAACAAACCAATTTGCAACCCTCTAGCCTCAGTAGCTTTTAAGATCTGAGAGAGAGAGAGAGAGAGAGAGAGAGAGAGAGAGAGAGAGAGAGAGAGAGAGAGTTGATATGCAACTACACGTTTTCATTTGGTAATGGTGGCTGTAACAATTCTGAGCTGAAATATAAAATGTAGGCTTAGAAGTCTAGTACAAGAGGAAGTCGACATTCAGCACTGACACCAAGAACTTACATCATTTCACCGCATTTTAGTTTTCTGTAAAATTAAACCATTGTACCGCCTTTGTCTGTCTGTCCGGCCGCACTTTTTCTGTCCGCCCTCAGATCTTAAAAACTACTGAGGCTTGAGGGCTGCAAATTGGTATTTTGATCATCCACCCTCCAGTCATCAAACATACCAACTTGCAGCCCTCTATCCTCAGCAGCGTTATAGGAACAAATAACATAGACCCCCACCAAACCGAGGCTGAGTTTCATGGGCCGCAGCTAAGAATTTTATGGGCCGTGGCTGAGGAAACTGCCGGACAGAAATCTCGTTTATTCACAGCAGCTTTTACTTGTTTCATTCTCTTCACTGATCTGCCTCGAAGAACTAACAAATTTCCGAAAGACAAGAGAGGCAAGGAAAGTATTGCCAAGCTTCTAGAAGCTTCCATTATCCCAGGGGAGGGAAACTCGAAACACTTCCTCAGAACCTCCGTGTAATCCAAGATGCCAGGGAAGAGAACGAAGAAGAAGAAGAAGAAGAAAAGAAGGAGGGGAGGAGGAGGAGAGGGGTGGAGGAGGAGGAGGAGGAGGAGGAGGAGGAAAGTGGCAGGGGATGAAGGAGAGGAGATGATGCTGAGGAGAATACCGCACATAATGAAGCACAAAATTGGAGTAATAACCAAAACGCCATTTTTAAGAATCTAAGAAAGAGGACGAGGAATGAGGTGGAAAGCGAAAGCAGGCAAAATTAATAGACAGACCAGAAAGACAGACAGACCAAAGACGAATGATATTCTTGATAACTAAAGCAATAAATGTATTCTCCATACAAGAAATATTTAATATGATACGTGAAGATTATTAGTTTAAAAAAAATTAAAACTACTGAGGCTAGAGGGCTGCCATTTGATATGTTTGATGAGTGGAGGGTGGATGATCAACGTACCAATTTGCAAGCTTCTAGTCTGAAGATTTTAAGATCTGAGGGTGGACAGAAAAAGTGCAGACGGACAGACCAATATCATCTCAATAGCTTTCTTTTACAGAAAACTAAAGGATCGAGAGGCTGAATAACAATATCACAAAGAGAGATTACACTCAAGGATAAATGTCACATACTCAAAGGAGTTACGATGGACATCAGTTACCTGAAGTAATCTTCCTGTCGAATTCCAGACATGGAGGGGTAATAAAATCTTGTCTCTGTTGGCTAAACCATTGAATTAAGTATCTGGTAGCTTGTAGAATTAACCCAAAATTCTAGCTAGATGAAATCAAGGTGAACAACTTATTATACATACACACATATATACTATATATACTCTGAGAGACTGTTTGGGCGACTTTTTTAACAAATATACCATCAAGTTAACCCTTTGAAAAGAAATTTTATTTATAAGCACAAATTATACATACCATACATAACCATACATAATATATAGATATATATATATATATATATTATATATATATATATATATATATGCCACGCTACAAATTGAACAAACTAAAACATATACATACACGTGTGTAAACATATATTTATATATACAAGTGTGTATATAATATAATAGAAATTAAACACTAAAACCCACTCACAACTACACCGCATCAACAAAACCCCCATGCCAGATAGGCAAGTCCTTTACCGTAGCATAAGTATTAGTTCCATTGAGCAGCTGTGGATGAAACGAAAATATTGTTACGCAACAACTTCCTGGACTATTGCACCCTTCCTTCACTCCCTCCCCACTCCCCTTCCCCCTCCCCCTTTCTCCCTCTTCCAGAACCTAAGTCCAGACCTTCCAGACCTCCCTCGCCTAGTCACCAAGTTCAGCCAGCGCTGGGTCTGCGCCCAAAATACCTTTGAGGCAACCACAGAGAGAGAGAGAGAGAGAGAGAGAGAATTTACAAACGAGGGTGGGCTCAACACTGGAAAGGCGTATGTAAGAGCTTTAAAGGGCATGCCGGAGCGTATATACGCGTATCTACGCTGGCATAGAGGAACTTTATAATATATAACGGTAATGAGATGAGAGAAAACACCAGAAACAACATAATTATCATCATTAACTCCTCCTGTCTCTCGAACTACAAAATCAAATTAGCATTTACTAAGTATTTCCTGTGAATACAATGTAATTAATTGTGACTTATGATTAATCTTGCTATGTAAAACATAAGTATTCATAATATATAATTATATATATATATATATATATACACATATATATATATACACACATATATATGTGTGTGTGTATGTGTATGTATAGCTATTACAGTTGCATATATACATATACATACATGCATACATATAAGATATATATAAATTATATTATATAATAATAATAATATATAAGATATTATATATAATACATGGCAAATAATACATTTACGTAACTGTTACAAAGTAAATAATATACCCTCAAGAAATGCAGGGCAAAACGCATTTCCTGTTCAGGGAAAAATTCGCCCGATATCGAAAAGTGTAAGTACTAATATCTACACTTATAAATCTACTTACGCTAGAATAAAATGTTTTGAAGAAAAAAAAAACAATAATAAAGCAAGTCAAATTACCCTCTATATCAAAATGTTCAAAATCTGAAAGAAGCGGATAAGAGAAACGAAAAAATAAAGAAGTCGAAATTCATTCCTAAGTAGAAAATAACTTGGAAAACTCTACGTGATCTAGGCTACAAAAGATCCCTGGCAAACTGAACAAACTGACCATCCGCAACAAACTGCAAGCCCCTACATAGATATCTATCCGTATTTGCCAAGGTGGGCCACCCCCTTTTGCGTAACAGACCGTAAGAGTTCCATTACGGAGTACTTAGCCGCGTCCTTTTAACCTAACGCCATACGCATCAGTATTCAAGAAGTATTGTATAAATAGGAGACTTTCGCGTTATGATTCGCCTTCAATTCCAATAGCCTGGCCTCCCTCCTGAGAAAAAGTTTGCACCCAATACTCTTCTTGCATTTTAATACATTTTTTTTTCTACTTGCTGATTAATGTCTTCTATTTTTAATAATCTACATCTCTCTTTCTCTGCATTTCCCTATACCTCGTCTTACTTCTTCCTAATGAACACCATATTCTTTGGCAACGTGAATTTCAAGTCAATGGTCCCAGTGGGTTTGTTCCAGACGAATAGGTTTTCATCTTCTAAAAATAAAAATAAGATACTTTCATACCATTCACACATATTTCTAGAGACGATACTTCCTCTTATCTACACAAGATATCAATGAAGGTGTCAAACATCGATATTCGTAACAAAAGTGACATACAAACACACAAACACTCATACATTATCACACACTTGAATAGTAAATGTAGGTAGAGAACTAAGCAACAAAGCTGACGCTTGTTCTTACAGAACAGCAGCTCCCAGAGTGAACACGTACCAAAGCAGAAGTGTGAACAATGAATAAGCACGTGAACCTGATACTTTTGCTGAAACATTAGCAAGTTAGGGCGCGTCCGTCCTTCTCTCAAGCCCACGTTCAAGGATGCTATTGAGAGAGAGAGAGAGAGAGAGAGAGAGAGAGAGAGAGAGAGAGAGAGAGAGAGAGAGAGAGACGTTACATGTGACAAAAAGTCACCTTGCTTACAGTGTGCTGATATTATGTAATAGGAGCTTAAATCTCTCTCTCTCTCTCTCTCTCTCTCTCTCTCTCTCTCTCTCTCTCTCTCTCAGAAAGGCTCTTAAAACAAAAGGAAGAAACAGGATGAATTTACCTTTTGCTGTTTGTTAATTCAATCGCTCTCAACTGTCTTCCTTCTTTCATACATCAGAGAAGAGAGAGAGAGAGAGAGAGAGAGAGAGAAATTAAAGTTCCTATTACATAATATCAGCACGCTGTAAGCAAGGTGACTTTTTGCCACAAGGAACGTACCTCTCTCTCTCTCTCTCTCTCTCTCTCTCTCTCTCTCTCTCTCTCTCCTACCCCAGGATTTCCTTAGCTTCTGTTGTTTTCTTTAATCTTGTTCTTCCATTCCATTAATTTACCTAAAAATAATAAGTGACCTTCGTTGACATAGACATATACTCCCATTTCCTGAAGGTTCTGTGTTTTATAAGGATTTAATCCTTATAAAACAATATCATATTCTTTTTGAAGTTCTCGTCTGCTGCTCCCGATCGCGTACAGCAACAGAATAGACAAACATTTACTCTTTGAAGCCCAAGGAGGAAGTTTTTCGACAAATTCAAAACCCAAAATAGTCTTTGTTTGGGAACCGAATACATAAACTGACATAAACGTAGGTATGCATATATACATACATACATACATAAGATATATATATATATATATATATATATAATATGATATATATATAGATATACGTGTGTGTGTGTGTGTGGTATATATGTGCATATATTATATATATATATATATATATATATGTGTGTGTGTGTGTGTATTGTTTATAATATATATTATTATATATCATATATATCTATATATATATATAATATATATATATATATATATATTAATATAGATATATAATATATATATAGCTGCCAGTTCCGTCAACCTCACAGTAGGCAAAATAACCATCTATTTTGTTAGATGTGATGAACTCTGAAAAAATTCATCGAAATCTCTTTACATTTTCAAGCCATACGCATTTGTATCACTGTAGATTTTCGTTTATAACCAGGACACGTCACATGTCGTGTCAAGAGTTCACTACTATACGTACATTTCAGACACACTTGGAGCATAATATATTTATATATCAATACATGACCAAAATAAAGTAATGTGGACAACAGAGGCCATAACTGGAAAGAGTTCATAAAACTGAAGCACACTACAGAGTCGAGACGTCTTAACGAAAAGAAAATAAACCTCAAAAAATAAATAGTCATCAAGACGTTGCAAACTGTAACATAAATGTAAACATCTCATCGTCGCTGTAAAAGCAAAATTATATTCATAATCCTGACGGAAAGTGAAAGAAATAAAACTTGGGTAACACTGCATATTGCCTAGAGAAGCCAAATGCGTAGGCGGAACACCTGAGGAGCAACTTAAAAGACCATTGCAAAACCCATTGCGTAACATTCAAGAGACGTCATATGAACTGGAAGGTATAAAATATCCTCTTCCATGGTCTGGATGCGTGTCATCATCCTCCTATCTAAAGATAAAATAGGTTTAGCTAAGTTTAAGTATTCTAACAAAATGCAGCATTATCTGTTGGTCTTTTGTTAGGTTGTACAAGGATGACTCTTGATGCAGAATTTTGCGTGTAGCGAGTTTTTTTTTCTTTTCCTCCTTCTTTTTCTTCTTCTTCTTCTTCGTCTTCTTCTTCTTTTTATTTTTTAGGGAAAATTCTAAATATAAGTTGTAAATGTGTAAAACATACACCTATTTTTATTAATTTCGTACCCACATTCCAGTCAGAGGGAATATTTTCATCCAATGCAGTTAACCTAGAAAATAAATCAGCAACTGGCACCTACTACTGTGGCTTCCAGGATTCCCTCCAGACATGACACGTTGCCTACTACTTTCTTTTCTCTCCTTTTCCTCTCTCATGGCGCTCTTACTTTCCTGTCGTTCGCGCTTGGTTCCTCTTCATATTTTCTGTCCTTAATCCTCACCTGAGCTGTGAAATGGAAGCCAGCAGACAACAAAGACAGTTGAAAACTCCGGCCGAAAAAAAATCACTCAGGGCAACCGTCACGTCTAAAGGTGCGATGAAGAGGGAAAAAGGGAGGGTGAGCCGGGAGAGGGAGAAGGAGGGGAGGGGAGGATAATGTGTGAGGACTCGGAATGGAACAGGACGGAGCTGAAAAGGAGGGAACGAGGAGGAGGAGGAGGAGGGGGGGGGGGTGAAGTCCCTGAAGGTTACCAGCCATCCTAGTGTTGCCATACACAGAGGAAAAGAAAAAAAAACTTGAAACAGGGCCCCATAAATATGAAATTCTGGGAACACACCCTCGTTTCTACAGAGTATATAGCAGATTTCCTTTGGTGAGTGGAGAGAGCAAGTTTAAAGTCCCTTGAACTGCTGCTATGAAGGAGTAAGCACTCAATCGGAGAATAAGGGGGAGACGTCTTTTGCCTGTAAATTGACCATTTACTTCAAAACAAGCTTTACCCTGGGGGATGACGCAGATGATCTCTTCGCGCCAATTTTGGTAACAAACCCCCTCCCCCCCAACCCCCAAATCCGTCGAGAACCCCCGCTACCCTCTGCCCATTCTCCTGGATGGAGGAGGAGCATGGATGCAAAGAAGGCAGGAGACTGACGAGGGGAGACGGAGAGGGGGGACGGGGTGGAGGGGGGAACACTAATCCTATGCCACGAGATGGCCGCAAATAATGGAAAGGATGAGTGACTGATGTTCTGTCAGATTAAAACAGCACAATTAGTTTTTAATCTGCAATGGTACCAAACACCATAATTACTGTTAATATTCAAATATTATTATTAAATGCTATAATTACTGTTATCATTATTCACATATTACTAATATCATAATATCCCCCATTACGTAAACAACGCAAACAACGAAGGGTCCCTTCAGCTACTGTCCAACAATCCCCCAACCGCCATCAACACCCCCTCCCTGAACCCCATCCCATGGAACCACTGTCCTTGGGGTCTATATAATGGCATTTTCTCAAGAGCCCTCCAGGCCCGTCGTCAGACTTCGACTGGAAGCCAATAAGGAATAGCGCTATCAAGTTACGGAGATTATGATTGGCCGAGTCGGTTGGCGAGAAGTATTGCCTTTCCATTGGTTTCCGTTTCGGGGACTTATTCGTTTCATTCACTCACTTCCACGTTATTGCCTACGACACCTAGGCTCCCTGGAAGCTTTGCTTCTTCACGGAATAATAAGAGTTTCATTGGTATTATTTTTATAATTCCTATGGCTACCACTGAACGGCAGAAAGACTTCTACTGCATATGAAGGAGGGTAGACACGACGCACAAGACCGATCGAATTAAGTTCACACGATCAATGGCGAAACTCGAACGCGATACCTTATTAAAACCTGATTTTCACTTAGTGTCACTGTTCCCGATAGACCTCGATAATTGCGTAATTGCATCATCACCTGTCTACTAAGAGACTGTCATTTTCCTTTGATGTATGTGTGCATTTTTATGTTCTATTTTGCTGGACCATATTCAAGAACGTGTATAATTTTAATAACTATTAATGTTGGAGGTCAATAAACTTTTCTATCCTTTGAGCATAGAAGGAAGTGCTCGAAATATATGGTTACAACGTTAAAATAGTATTTTATAGGCATTTTATCTTCTATTATATATAATATATATTTTATATACACACACACACATATATATATATATATAATATAGATATATATATATAATACTATATATATATATTATATATAAAGGTATAAGCCACGAAGTAAAGTGAAAACACTGGAGTAGCTAAAAGATCTTTCGACTCAACGTTCCAAACTTTCGTGATTTGTTATATATATAGATATTATATATATATATATATATATATATATATATACACTATATAAAAAGGAGTGTTAACTCTCCTTCAAAGCCAAGGAAGAAAGGCCAAGGAATACGTAAACAAAAAACAAAAAGAAACTCATTCGTAATTTCTGTCTCGCTCCTCCCGCAGCGCTCGGGCGAATAACAAAAGATGATTTCTCGCGGGACACCACCGTATGCCGCACCTGGTGACGAGAGCGGGGTAAGCTTTTCAGAAAGAAGCTTCCAATTGGATGTACAAAGAGATAAAGAGGGTTAGCATTTCATCACGCATGACAAATGAAACACACATGGCGCTTGGAACTGAATAAGAAGCAAGGTACAATAAATAATACCCTAATGTAGTTAAAAACTTATTACATTCATATGAGTAAGAATATTATATAAATAAATAAATTATAATAATATAAGCAAACGATTGGAGTAACGAAAACGGTATCTCGAGGCTGGAACAAACAAAATAATACTATCAAATGTTAATAAGGCAAAAAGTAATTTATAAACAACAAACAATACAAAGGTGCGAAGACAACAATCCTCCCCAATCTCTCTATCTCTCCTACCCATCCTTCCCGCCCGCCATCCTCTGAGACCCTCCCTCCCAACCCAAACCAAATCCCAGTCCCCCCCACCCCGAACGTTTCCAGTCAGCCAGCGGTCGACTCTTCCAGGCCTCGCCCGAGCGAGAGTAGCAACCCGAGCTTATTGGATGCTGTTCAGGGTCTGGAATCTCCCCGGTGATTATGGGTCCCGGTGATATCGTGTGCTGCGAGTTGTGTCCTGGAAATGGAGGAGAAGGAGGAGGAGGGAGAGAGAGGGGAAGGAGGAGCGATAGAGCAGTGTATGTGTAGTAAGCATTCTTTGTGATTAGTCATGTAGGTTAGTTAATTTTTAGTTACTTAAAAGGGGTGGGTGGCTTTTCAGTTGATTTTAAATAGAGAGAGAGAGAGAGAGGTAACTTTGAATATCACATAAAATTGAACAAAAATTAAATTGTTTAAAAATTGTTAGTTAATTTTGCGCTACTTAAAAGGGGCGGGTGGTGTTTCAGTTGATCTAAAGAGAGAGAAAGAGAGTACGAGGTAACTTTGCATATTTGAATATCACATAAAATTGAATAGGAAATTAAATGATATTGTTTAAAAATTGTTTGGGGCTTCGACGGTAAATAAAAGGAAAAGAAGTAACATACTATCGACTGAAAATCTCCATTTATACGAGGAAGAAGTTTTTTTTATAAGTACCACATCAAGCAACACTAAAGCAATTTCTGTCAGTTCACTTTGGCAAATGGTGGTAATTTCGAGATGACATCCACCGTATCTTTAATAGGTTATAAACCTTTATTTCGTGTCAATTCTAAAATGCGAAACAAAGGGAAACATCATCACCTAAATAAAGATAATGACATCACAGTTGTTCGCGTATCTAGGTCAGAGGAGCTGACAGTAAATCCGTTACCACATCATTCCTTTAAGTACATCATTTCATTTCCTGAGTCATAATACAAAAACCCTGACGACTTTCGACATTCTTAAAAGTCTCTATCTTGACTAGACTACGAAAATATAATCCGTCACACTTTAAACAGGGTTGTGCCCGTCATCCTGCCAAGTACAGGTTTAAACGGTACCCCATTGGCCGGCTACGAGTCTGACGTCACCGATGGGGTATGTCCGGTATCAGAGAAGAAGGTAGAGGCATGTTGCCGTTTCCAGGTGAATGGTAAATAAAAAATTATCCCCAATTCCTCCAGGTAATATGAGGAATATGTACATACATGACGATCTAACAATATTATCAGGATCTCAATCATAAATACATTCCGGATAAACTAATGATCATCAGCGGTTCCTTGCCAACTCTTGCAAAATGGCCTGGAAGGTGGGCGGAGCTTAAGGTGTGACGTCACGGCCACCTACACCGACAAACTGGTCCTTTGCCCTGCGAGCTATTTTCTGTTCCAGGAAAACACTTTTCCTACAAACATTCCTTCCAGCAAAACCGCTCAGGATAAGCAACAGCTAAAACATTTATGTTAACTCGTTTCGCAAGACATTTCCAGTATAGGCTTTTGAATCAGCGCTGGATGCAGATTCAAGTACACCCATCCCAGTCGCCCCGACCCCCCTACCCCTCACCCGTCCGTCCCAACAAACAATTAAACCCCCGATCTCCCAACATCCCCCCACCTAACTCCTCACACTCTGAGTCCTTCCCTCCAGTTCTATACCCACCAGGCAAAGGAAGCCTTTTTTCCTCATCCCCTACACAACAACACTTCAACGTAGCAGATGTAGCAGCCACCACACCAACGCCGTATTGAGAAGGGGCGCGATTTTTTCTTCTTCTCTGATAACATCTGCAGAATACTAATATTTCTATACGTCAAAAACTTTTGCTGGTTTCTTTACGCAGTAATGCAAGAAAATTTAGCTCCGTGAAACCGTGGGCGCCCACGCTCAGACGCGTACAGATAAAGAGAAAGAGAGGCTACGATTAAAATGCTCTAACATTAAAATAAAAATAAAAGATGAAACTAAAACTGTGGACATAAGAGAAGAAAAATGAACAGGTGATAACAACCAAATATGACAACTAGACAAATATATATTATAACGCAATAAAAAAAAAAATAGCAGGTAGTGAGAACAGCTAAAACCTATTACGCAAAATCAACATTTTAAAAGGAAAAGATGCCTGAATGTTATTATAATTCAACTTCCAAATATTAATGCTTGCTATCAGTAAGAAACCTCTCTTTATTACCTAAAGCTTTAGACAATTGGAGTAGTCGTAGAATCTGCAATAATAGCATTAATAATGAGAGATGTGTATTCCTGGTGATAGAAGTTCACTCTCGACGTGGTTCGGAATTCACGTAAAGCCGTTGGTCCCGTTGCTGAATAACCACTGGTTCCATGCAACGTAAAAACACCATACAAACAAACAAACATTAATTTGTAGGGCCTGTAGCTACCCTAATAACAAAACTACACGAAACTATAATACACTGCAACAAGTATTCGAAGGCATGTTAGTTCTCGTGCATTTTTGTTGTACGCACAAGAAAACCTCTCTCTCTCTCTCTCTCTCTCTCTCTCTCTCTCTCTCTCTCTCTCTCTCCGATTGTCAAGTCAGTGAGTGGGTCCCTTATTCACCCTCTGTAATCATGACATAAATTCACCCAAAGGGGATCCCCTTTGTTTTCATTAATTCCGTGTCACTGTCTATCACCACCAGCCATCAAAAGTGTTAATCACCGAACAATGTTTTCGTTTCAGGTTGTAATTAACGACAAGTATCTAATACAATCATAACTGCATTATGAGTCTCCCCCCCCCCCTATTAATTAAGTGTGCATTACTACACATTTACAGGGGACAAGATCATCAGCTCTAATTAGTATGTCAGTTCACCGAATTAGTTATTACAATTATCCCGATGATAATTATAAAGAGCAGTCTCGGTGACAATCTCAAAAATGAAGTTTTACTGTATTTCTTAATTATATCTTTATTTAGTTTATGTATTTGATATCGACAAAAATATGTAACTAAAACACTATGTACACAGATTTCTCTCTCTCTCTCTCGCTCATATATACATATTATGTATATATTACATATGTATAAACATACAAATCTACATATTTATGTGTTGTTTTATTTATGATTACACAACGTTAAGGAATGCGCGCGTGCGCGCGTTTTAGGGAGTCTTAGTCTACCTCCTTTCCATTTGTTGTTGACAACTTAACAAGGTGTATGAACCGTTACGTGCTCACCTACCCCCCCCCCCCTCTCTCTCTCTCTCTCTCTCTCTCTCTCTCTCTCTCTCTCTCTCTGCAGCTGAGCAAACCATGCTTTCCCAGAGAAGGGGTGGTCGCATTTGCGGGAGGAAACAATGAACCAGCCACGATAGGTGAAGCGGAATACTCGTTATCTTCAAGATAAAAAGAAAAAAAATAAAATTAAAAAATAATGCAATGCTCTTGGGGGAATATGTAACCAATATATAACAGCTACTAGTTAAAATTAAGCCGTTTTATCGGAGTAAGTACGTAATAATACACTACTCTAGTATTAGGAGCACTAGGGAGTTGAAAAAAGAAGAAGAAGAAGAAGCCTTTGATTGGAAAAGACCTATAGTGGAAGCCAATTTAGTCTCTGAATAAGAGGAAAATGGTGGAGAGACCGACCTGGAGCGAAACAGACTTTCACTGGAACAAAAAGCATTTCTTAGAACACGACCGAGAGAATTTCCCTTACTTTCTTTGGTGGACTTTTTCTTCTGTTGTAACAGAGACACCTGCGACTCATTATACTCTTATTGGGAACAAGTATGTATCAATAAGGCCTAATACTTTCATTTACTGACCTACAACGAGTAACCGTAGGGGAATTTCCGGAGGAGCAACAGTTAATAAGGACACGAATATTTCGTCAACATGGGTATAATGAGGACAAGTGCATCGGGTACTAAGACTCTATGGATCCTAAAGAAAGGCATATTAAATTCCGCTACACAAGAGCCGGTCTTGCTGCAATATTACGTAATAAACACCTGGGGTTAAAGTGTCAGGACGAATATAGACTACCACCAAATTACGTGCTGACTCAGCTTCAATTCTCGTCTGCAATATCGCTGAATCATTAATAAGATTCTGCCACATTAAATGGAGAGTCATTTATTAGATGCCTGCTAACTGATTGCTGCATCACTTCCAGTCTGTTCCAGCACTGCGTACAAGAGTTCCAGACGCTGGTATACCAGAATCCAGATAAAAATGTCAACAGGAAAAGTCACAATAAGCTTTTCTAGACAGCGACCCACAAGGTTGTTTAGATTGAGCTGGTCTTTTGCCAGCACGGACTCTTGAACATAAAGATAATGACCCCCCCAAAAGCAATAACTTTGGTTAGGAAGAAAGTCACCATAAATGTGACTTTCTTCCTAACCAAAACTGACTTTTTTTTCCTGTGACATTTTCTCCTGTGACTTTCCTACCGGCCAATGGTTTATCCAACAGCTACTTGCTGCTCCAAAATGAAAACATTTAAAGGCATAGATGTCATAAAAATTGAGAATTTCTAGGTATAAACAGTCGACAAACTCCCTCTTTTTCCATAACAGATCCTCCTCCTACTCGCCAGCGACCCCCCTCCCCTCAAACCCACGTCCCCCTCAACCTTCTTTAACCTTAACCTCTTGAGGCGACTGGACCAAAAACCCACACCCACGATTTTCTGTGCCTTCCTCGTTATTCTCCTGCACACTCCAGCCTTCCATATTCATATAAGGGCTTTACTTAATTAAGGCTTTTGTTACTTGAGAGAGAGAGAGAGAGAGAGAGAGAGAGAGAGAGAGAGAGAGAGAGAGAGATAATAGGGTTAATTAACGGAACGCGCTGGTCTAAAATGCCCTAATATAATTATACCGAATTATACGTTTCGAAGTGTTAACTTCGCAATGAGGAACAAAAACACGGCGAAAAGAGAGAGAGAGAGAGAGAGAGAGAGAGAGAGAGAGAGAGAGAGAGAGAGAGAGAGAGAGAGAGAGCAAACTAATAATGTTAAATATTCAATTACAAAACGATTATGCACAGAAAACATAAAAAAAAAACTATTGGACTTTATCCCATCACTTCTAGGAAACAAATTTAACCTATAATTATCATAACCCACTGATTCCATTCAATGCTTAATACATCGAATAAAAACCTCATAAGAAAACATACACGAGAAAAATACTATATCCAACTGCCATGGGAAATGACGTCATCACTTGTTTCATAATGCTACAAGGGCGTGGCAATGCCTGCCAGACGTACGTTCCATTCCACGACAGACACAAGTAATAAAGAGTTGTTGGAAAGTCCAGCCCTACATTATAAAGTGAGGGAAAAACATCTTCCTTGCTTGAAATAATCTTTCACTGCTTCAACCCAAAGAAAAACAGAGACGGCGGCCAATAACACTGGTATGACACCTGCGTATCACCTGAGCGCTAGCACCGACGTTTTCCAGGGCTCCGATTGACTCTTCCTGGAACCACCAAATGTTACTAATTTCGGTGAATGGGCGTCACAATAATTTGGGCCTTGGGCGGACTCCTGAAGGAACTATAACTTCTTCAAGATTCAAGACGACAGTCAAGTAACAACTGGGCCGTCCTGTTTACCGATCCCTTTATTTTTCTTCTTTTAAGAATATTATTATTATTATTATTGTTATTATTAATTTTATTATTATTATTTATTATTATTATGGATTATTAATTATTATTATTATTATTATTATTATTATTATACTGGAGAAACATATCCACGGTTATGTGTATGTACATATATTTAAAGATAAATCTGTACTTAGACATAACTGTAGATCTGTTTCGCCATTTCAAGACTCATACTACTATGAATATTTTCTTAATAATAATAATAATAATAATAATAATAATAATAATAATAATAATAATAATTATTATTATTATTATTATTATTCTATTATTAATCAAAATGAACACTGCCATTTAGGCCACGTATAAAAAGATAGTGGACAGTCCTTACTTAAAAAGAAAGAGAGAGAGAGAGAGAAGAGAGAGAGAGAGAGAGAGAGAGGAGAGAGAGACGAGAGAGAGAGAGAGAACAGCCGAAACTATTTTCGAATCTGAATTTCGATCCTCACTAACTCCTAAGTGGGGGGGGGGAGGGGGGGGGGGGGGGGGAACAGACAGGCGTCAAGACGAGAAAGGTTCTATTCATAGCTCTTTAGCTACTCTTCGCACGTGATGAGAAAGCAAAACTGTAATGAAAGGGAGGGGGAGATAACAGTGAAGGAAGGAGAGAGGTGGAGGTGTATGGAGGGGGGGTGGGGGGGGGGGGGGGGGGGGGGGCAAAAGACCCTAAAAGGCGCACCTGGGAAGATATGCAAGTAAAACAGGTTGGTCAACGAGGAGGTCATTTCTCATAGGGAGCCTTGGGGGAGGCAGCAGCGTTGTAATGCCAGCAAATACGAAGAGAAATGCTGAGAGAGAGAGAGAGAGAGAGAGAGAGAGAGAGAGAGAGAGCAGTTGAAAAACTACCTTGAAGTTTTCGAATAAATCATATTTATAACAAATACAAACAACACTTAACTGATTTAATAAATCGTCGAGACAAACATATACAACGTTTCAGAGAATAACGATCAAACAATAAATCTGAGAGACAAACAAACAAAACGTCTCACATAATAACGATCAAACAATAAATCTGCAAGACAGACAAACAAACGTCTCAAACAATAACTACTGTACAGATCTCTTCCGCGAAACCGTTTAATCAAAGACGGCTGTAGCACCGAGAGTTACAAGCATTAAGAAAAATAGACTGGTAGAAAAAAAAAAAAAAAACAAGAAAAGAGGTAATAAAAGAATTGGGAAACCACGATAACCAGTTCTAAAAAATTTACGAGCAAAGCGCAAAACTTACTGCAGTAAATCAAAAAGGATTTGGAAGCTCCCGATAAATAATGTGAGGAGAGAGAGAGAGAGAGAGTTTCCACCACAATGGGGGGGGGGGGGGGGGGGGGTGGGGGGGGAGGGTGGGGGTTTTTTTTTTTTTTGGGGGGGAGGGGGGGGGGGGGGGACAGGCCGGGCCGATGCAACCACTCGATTATAATACAAAGAAAAGGGCAACCCCGATGAATAGGTAGAGCTGGCAGAGGGAAAGGGGGCAGGACTAGGAGAGGGAAGAAGGGTAAGGGGGGAGGGAATAGGAGGAGTCAAAAAGGGGAATAAGGGAATAACAAAGACTAGAGCACAATTAGGACAGCAGGAATACAGCGGTAGGAAATGCGATGGCGGAGCGGAGAGGGAAAGAGGAAAGAAAAGGGAGCCCGTGGAGAGAGAGAGAGAGAGAGAGAGAGAGAGAGAGAGAGAGAGAGGGTGGTGGTTGGAAGTGGGGGGAGGGAAAGAGGTGGCAGATGGAGAAAAGGGCAAGTACTGAAAGGAAGCAGGAAAGTTAAAGGAAAATGAGGATAAAGAACAATTCAAGAAAAGCGGAAAGAGACAGAGATTGGAGATGAGGCAATAAAAGAAGGGGAAACAAATGCTGGAAGAAAATAAGGGAAAAATTGAAAAGTGGAAAGAGACAACGACAGGAGCAACGGAAAAGGTAAAAGAAGGGAAGAGAGAGAGAGAGAGAGAATAACGGAGTAATTAATTAACTAAGAGAGGGGAGCAGGGAACTGGAAGGACAAACAAAAGGGGAGGATGCACAGCACGAACCTTCATTCAATGGTCATTAACAGGAAAGGAAAGCTCGACTTGGCTGTCTATCATTGTATACCTAAACCACAAGCCCCGGTTCGATTCCTGCCCTGGGCTGATAGAATTGACAGTTAAAATTCCCTTTGGAATTAAGTTATTCCCAAAGTTTAGTGATTTCCATTATTATATATCTATTGGGTTAAAATTTGCTAATATAATTAGTCACGCGTGTAAGTGAATCCACACATACATTCACACACACGCGCGAGCATATATATATATATATATATATATATATATATATATAATATATATATATATATATATCGTATATAGTATATATATATATATATATATATATGTATGTATGTATGTATATATATAAATAGATAGTATATATTTGTATGAATGTATAAACAACATGTATATATACAAACACATACATATATGTATATATAATATATATATATATATATATATAATATATATATATATTATATAGTATATATATATAATATATATATAATAACATATGATATATATATATATATATATATATATTATATATATATATATATATATATATATATAACCACTATTTTTGGTATTCATACCCTAGTCAGTGTCATAACCTGATGATATAAGAATATCATGGAAAATATTTACGAAAACAAAATATTACCTTATTATTAAAACCATCTCTTTACCTAATAACATCAAGTGGTCCACAGAGGATAAGAGTCGACCGGAGAAAAGGAATTCTAATTCGGGGAGACGAAAAAGCCTCTGTTAACGGGCGGTCAAGAAACCTGGTTGGATGCGACGATGAAACTGTTTCCAATATATAAAGGAGCTGAGGAAATGCTCGAGGAAACTAAAGAATGAGAAAATTGAAATGGGCGTGCTATAATAATAGTAAGATTCAAACTAGTAAAAATGGAAAATGACAATTTTCTAGGAAAAGAGGAGTGAACGATTTAGCACCATATTTTCTCAAGTGTTACAATAACGAATAAAATTTTAAACGTGTAAATGAATGTAAATTTTGCATGCAAGCAATTGTACCAAGCTACTTGCCCCTTATTCTTCGTTGCCTTTCCAGTATTCAATAACACAATATTTCCACGTGCATTTTAAAAGACAAACATGGTAAAGCAAAGAAAAAGATTTTAAATGTTGTAATTCAAAACTAAAATATCCAATACATTATGAAATACAAGTGACAGAACAAATATATTCAAAGATAAAAACTTTGGTAATGATGGAAAATAATCGGATAAATCACACAAATGACCAAAGATAAAAACTAAAAATAAACCAAAAAGAAATAAATTTATACACGAAAACGATTACGAAACCAAAGGGGAAATCACATCAAGAAATAAGAAAAATAATTAATCAGTAAATTCGATTTCACTCGAAACAAAAAGCAAAGAAAAAGTCTAAGTCTTAAATAAACCGAAAGTATCTCCAAGGATGGAATCCTGATTAAAAAGAAAGAAAAAAAAAAAAAAAAGGGCGAAACCACCAACAGACTTTCCCAGATCCTTTTCAGGGTAAGAGAACCAACTGCATTTCCCCTTCCTGAATCCCGGGTTTTCTTCCTTAATCCCTGATCCCCCCCCCCCTCCCCCGCGAAAGAGCCCCAAGAACACGGCATGAGACCTATTAAGATTTAAATTGCCTCTATAAACTTCCTCGCCTCTTATCACAGCTTAATGAGGCACCTCCAGGACCAATCATAACTCAGTAATTCAGTGGAGGAGGAACAGATAGTGGAAAGATTTCCATTACTGCATTATTATTATTATCATTATTATTATTATTATTATTATTATTATTATTATTATTATTATTATTGCTACTACTATAATATTATGATGAGGTGTAACCATCCTTTTTGTATCATTATTAACTACTATTAATATATTGATGTAGTCAACCTTTTATTATTATTATTATTATTATTATTATTATTATTATTATATCACCGCTTCATTTATGCGTAAATCTTAAATGTCTTTTAGGAATTCAAACAATACCAAATATCATAATCATAACAAAATAAAATACAAAATGGCAACAAATACATAATTCCATAATCAAACTTCTACATTACGATAGGAAGCTGAACTTCGCCTTCCAGCTGTGGAATGAAAGGGCGGAGGGATGCAATTCCATTACAGATGAGTTAAACGCCTCAAACAGAGATTCCAGGCGGATTAGATCCATGAGAGGAGACAGAAGGAAAGCGTCTTTGCAAGATCATGGATAGATGGGGGGTGATGCAATGCACAGATGAGGAAGCAATGCATCATATCTCAATAATTACAATCATATTTCATGTGTGTATATATATGTGTGTGTGGAAACATACATACATACATACATACATACATACATATATATATATATAATTTATATACACAAACATAGAAACGTTATACGTGTATAAGTTAAGTATGCATACAAACAGGGTTCACATAGTCCAAAAAACCAGTAAGTTTGCAAATGTTTGATAATTGCCGAGACCTGGCTAGCTTCCCGCTTTCTCCTGCCTGTTCTACAAGCATTTGCTTGACAAAAATAATGCCAGCTGATCTTGAACGATTGGCGAGGGGGGGAGGGGAACTCTAGTTCATCCAACTCTTAACAAATACTCGTAACGTAATGTCAGTAGTTGGATCACTTTCAGATCGCTAAATGCATCAACGTATCACTTTCAAACGACTAAAATATATAGCAAAACGTTAACCCCCAGATTGGCTGCACGTTTTTGTATTTGATATTTACATGATTTTACGTTTGGCGAGCGTGTGTAATTTCATACAGGTCAAATGTATAACATACATTTATTGCACTTTTTTTTTTCTACATATTTTGGTCTACTACAATTACTGTTAAATAATATTTTTCTAGTTCTATTTCGAATTCTTAGTGAACTTGAGAACATAATATTATGTACGTTCGTGGAAGAAATATTTTGTTTCTTAAAATTACAATTACTTAAGTTAGTAAACTGATACATTCTACTTTTTTAAAGTGCATGAATATAAACCACAAAAATGTTTTTATTAATGGCATGAATTCCATAATAATATTTTACTCAAGTGCGCTAATACAATTAATTACATAAAAATGTTTTTGTCAAGTGCACTGGCACAATTAATTCCATAAAAATGTATTTTTTAACTGCATGAATCCCATAATAATGTTTTAGTTAAGTGCACTAATACAATTCATTACATAAAAAGTTTTAGTTGAATGCATGAATACAATTAATAAAAAAAAATTATTTTATTTCATTATTTTCCAATAATCTTGCGGCGTTTATCAACAACACAATAATGCATTATTCAGAGAAAGTTCATCACTCACTCAAAAGACAAAAACCCCCCACTGACTTCAACCCGTTGGCATTAACGGCGTACCAAGCGACCTAGGTTACCTCGCTTCATTTTCTGAAGAGACAAGTCTTGTCTTTGGGGGGAAACCAGCACAGGCTGTGAAAGACTGGGTCAATGCAAGTGACCTAATCAGCCAAGAGAACAACAATGTTTTACGCTCTGCCAAGTTCTCTCTCTCTCTCTCATTCACTCTCTCTCGATATATATATATATATATATATTATATATATATAATATATATATATATATATATATATATATATATATATATATATATGTATGTGTGTGTGTGTGTGTTTCCCCTCCGACGAGGTGCTTCCAGAAAGCGTATACATACATCCTGGTTCCCACCGAGTATTTTGGAATTAGGCACTATGTCTGAACTCGCACGCATGGAAATATACCAAAATTACTCTATGGCAGGAAAAAACAACACCGCAGAAGACATTTCAGGGACATGACAAAAATAAAAATAAATAAAGTTCTTTTTGTTGTTCAGGAAAATTCTTCAATTCGTTTTTTTTTTTACTTTAGAAACTGGAAATTAAAACCCACAGTCTTAATATACAAAAGAAAACGGGTGACACTATTTCATAAAGCCCTGCCATGCTATTGAGAGAGAGAGAGAGAGAGAGAGAGAGAGAGAGAGAGAGAGAGAGAGAGAGATTTATCACAGGAAACACAAGGAAATCCTCTGGATAAGGTTGAAGAATACCCAGAGCTCATGTATCTCACGAGTGTATATCCTTCTCCCAGCCGGCCATTAACGCAAAAGAACTCGGATGTGGTTGCTTAATCTGCAATCCAATGCAATTTCTCGAGATGGAAAATGGCCTGAGAGAGAGAGAGAGAGAGAGAGAGAGAGAGAGAGAGAGAGAGAGAGAGAGAGAGAGACTCTCATCAATCCTTCCCAGAACGAGGGACAGGCGGGGAGCAGCTCACTGGTGTGAGACACTCTATTGCCAGTCAACCGCTCGTGTGCATCCGTGAGGGAGATGACAGTTGACAGCTGACTGAATGACAAGATGCTGCTGCTGGTTGACGAGAACATCTCGTAGTAGTAAGTAGAGTTCACTACGCTTACTGATGACAAGGTCTGGCCGAGAGAGATGTTACTTTCGGGACGGTATAACTGTCATTTGCAACACTTCAGCACCGATGAATGCACGAATGAATGAATGAATGAATGAATGAAGGAGCGAGCGAACGAATGAACGAACAGATGATTGAATGAATGAATGAACGAGCGAATAGATGAAAGGACGAACGAAAGAGTGAGTAAATGAATGAACAAACGAACGAATGAATAAATGAAAGAAAGAATGAGTGAATGAATGAACAAACGAACAGATGAATGAATGAACGAACGAATAAAAGGAAGAACGAATGAGTGAATGAATAAACGAACGAACAGATGAATGAACGAACGAAAGACTGAATAAGTGAATGAACAAACGAACAAACAGATGAGCGAACGAACGAATGAATATACGGAGAATGAATGAATGAACGAACGAACAGATGAATGAACGAACGAATGAGCGAATTAACAAATTAACGAACAGATGAATGAACGAAAGACCGAATAAGTGAATGAATGAGTGAACGAACGAACAGATGAATGAACGAACGAATGAGTGAATGAAAAATGAACGAACAGATGAATGAACGAAGGAATGAAAAAACGAAGAATGAATGAATGAGTGAATGAACGAACGAAGGGGCGAAGGAATGAATGAATGCATCTGAACTGTCCCCTTATGCTGTGTGCAATCCAGCTGAGTAGATGACGTGACCATCGCAAAGGAAACATCTACTAAATTACAAAACACTCCTAAACCAGTATTCCTTTTACATAAGTATATAACTATTCTCGGTAAGTGACATATTACGTAATAAAGGCGATTCTGACGTTTTGCCTTGTTTCGATAGGTTGTCGAAGTATACACACATATTGACACTAAATTACACACACTATGTACTTCACGCCAAGAGACTATTTCCTAAGAAAACGAGGCGTTTCATCTCTCTCTCTCTCTCTCTCTCTCTCTCTCTCTCTCTCTCTCTCTCTTCAAGGAGATAAAAACATCATGCTGGCTGTCATTCAAAGCGATTTCCTTAATTTTTTCCAATACTTACGATGACCATTCGTAATCAACTGTACCTGTGGAAGAAAAAAAAAATTGGTTAAAAATAATTACATTTTTAAAACAATTGCATTTTTAACAAGCATATGAAATTTTATACATATTAAATATTCCAAATATTTCAAGTCGTTTAAGTATTTTCCCAGTTCTCATCTTACGGTAACAAGAAATTGGAATGGAAAAAATTGCAGGCTTGTAGTGGCGGATAGCAGACGGGGTGGGATGGCGGTGGGGGGAGAGTGGGAGTCAGCATCTTTCAATATCTGAACTATTGAGTTTCTCTCTCTCTCTCTCTCTCTCTCTCTCTCTCTCTCTCTCGTGTAATGCCCAACTGGCTTGAAACGGATCAAGAAGCAAATGGATCGGAAGTGACAGGGAGACGGGTATAAGGGGACCAATCGCTCCAATAAAATCGATCAGCTGACTTGGGAAGCTTATTTGAATCGCAAATCACCTCAATATCTGTAGTGCTCTCCCTCCAAAAAAATATCCGGGGAACGTCAGCGGAAACTTCAAGTGACGTCTACAAAAGCCAATAAAATTCGAGGGAATCGTTATGAGCCGTGGCCCATGAAGCTTTCTGCCACGACACGGTATTGGCCTGTCCTACAGTGTTGCCAGCCTCACGATTATGGCGAACTTTAACATCAAAGCAAATTAAAACTACGTAGGCTAGAGGGCTACAATTTGGTAGGTTTAATGAATGGAGGGTGGATGATCAACACACCAATTTGCAGCCCTCTAGACTCAGTAGTTTTTAAGATCCGAGGGCGGACAGAAAAAGTGTGGACGGACAGACAAAGCTGTCACAATAGTTTTCTTTTAAAGGAAACTAAAAACTGTAATAATCTAAATAAATAAAAATAGAATTTCAAAATATAATTAGTGAGGAATTTTCGGTGACTTAATAGTAATAGTATAACAATTAAGGCTCTTTCACATTCAACACTGAAAACACCCTAAAAAAATGACTGTTATAGCAATGTCAACAAGAAGAAAACAACCATTTTAATAAACAAACGCCTGTTTTTTTTATTTTAATGTCAAAGCTATGAAAGCACAACTGTTTTCTGATAATAATATTAGGACTAAAAAACAACACGTGAAAAGAGCAATGGGAAATTTTTTTATCACATCCCCAATACTAAATATAGGAAGTCTTCTTCTTTCGACCTTATTAACTCAATCCATGAGATTCCTGATGCAGAATTCGGAAGCGTTCCGGATTATTCGGTGGGATGGTGCTTATGACAACAGAGGTCAAGAACAGAGAGAGAGAGAGAGAGAGAGAGAGAGAGAGAGAGAGAGAGAATGTGATAAACAAGAAACGAAATATTTTGAATTAGGACAAGAGAGGAAGCATGTCTTGGCACTTTTTACTACAGAGAGAGAGAGAGAGAGAGAGAGAGAGAGAGAATGAATATCAAGAGAGATGTGATAGAAAAGAAACGTGTAATTTAAATAAGGACGAGAAGGGAAGCCTGTCATGGCCCTTTTACTGTATGGAGAGAGAGAGAGAGAGAGAGAGAGAGAGAGAGAGAGAGAGAGAGAGAAAAGAAACGTGCAATTTAAATAAGGACAAGAAGGGAATCCTGTCACGCCCCTTTTACTGGGGAGAGAGATATAGAGAGAGGTGTAATTTCAATAAGGACAAGAAGAGAAGCCTGTCACGGCCCTTTTACTGTTGAGAGAGAGAGAGAGAGAGAGAGAGAGAGAGAGAGAGAGAGAGAGGGGGGGGGGGGATGACATACTGCTATAAAGGGAGATACGAGAAAACAGAAACATGCGTAATCTTTTAAATAAAAAGACATCCCTCGCCAACGCGCTCCAATAAGCGAAAATAGCGAAAAACGAGGAGTCTGTGCTCATGGCGCAAAAAACGAAAATGGTGCAACACAAAAGTTTCCATTAACACAGTAATGAGTTTCCCAAAATGGCAGTGCGCCCCACCATTTTAAACTCTCACACAATTCAAAACCAAACTCAACTCTTTTGATCTGGAGAAAAAAAAGGTCAGAAAAGAGAGAGAGAGAGAGAGAGAGAGAGAGAGAGAGAGAGAGAGAGAGAGAGAGAGAGAGAGAGAATTATATAAAATACGTGTAATACTTTAAATAAACACAAGGAGAGAGAGAGAGAGAGAGAGAGAGAGAGAGAGAGAGAGAGAGAGAGAGAGAGAGAGAATGGTGAATAATTCAGTGGGAAAAACTGTACTTACGGTCTGAGAGAGAGAGAGAGAGAGAGAGAGAGAATGTAGAATAATTCCATAGCAAATAAAACAGGGTGTACTTGCGATCTTAATCTAAAGAACAAGCGAGATAGACGGGCGCACCCAATCGATGCTCGAACAAACGCCATCAAAGAAAACCATTAAGCGTTATCACAAACAAATAAATACGAACTTTGCATCCCGAATCGACGTAAAGAAGAGTGATTTTCCGAGAGTATAACCTTTTCGTCTTTCCAGTGGTTTAACCCTTTCCGTCGACGCCCACCGTTATTTTTTGGCAGCGTTTTCAGCGTTGCCGTTGTATGGGGTCTTTCGTGGTCGCCATTGTGCCACTGACTAAACCTTCTTCGAAATTGGCCAGAAATGTCTGCATATCTGATTGTTCATCTTAATTAATTCAAACTATTCTTTCTCATAAAAAATAATAATAATAATGAAAACATTCCTTCAAAACTGGCCATAACTGTCTGCATATCTGATTGCTTTAAACTTATCTTTCTTATATAATAATAATAATAATAATAATAATAATAATAATAATAATAATAATAATAAGTAATAATAATAATAATAATATTTAAATATGAAATGACTCGCTTTAACTTCTCTTTCTTAAAGGTTATAATAATAATAATAATAATAATAATAATAATAATAAGAATAATAATAATAATAATGACACTATCTAAATATGAAATGAAGTCAGTTTTAAACATATAACTACACGTTCAGTAAATAAAATTGATAAATATAATGAACTGACCGGTCTCATATCACTGATACATTTTAATACACGATACAGATGAGTTAAATATATGGGAAAAAGAGAGCCCAAAACTATAAAAGTGCACGATTTAAAATATACCAGTTGCGTAACTGAGTAGAAAAAAAAGTCCCGTATCAACTCATGATGTACAGCAGCCGAATAATTCAATAACAGAATAAGCGATACTCATTAATGAAGATATATTCGAACACAATAGTGAATGACCCACAGATTACAGGTAATGCGTACCAATATCTCACACACAATGTCAAGCTGGGAAATAAATGAATTTGCTTCAATGACCAGAAAGAGCACATCTCCCCAATTAGTTGTGGTTTAGGAATTGCATTCAAGCCACGCCGCTAATTGAAGGTCAAATCGCTTTTGGATCAAACCCCCCCCCCCCCCCCCCCCCCCGCCCCCCCCCCCCCCCCCCCCCCCCCCCCCCACCTCATCATTACTCTGTCTCCCACATTAAGTATTACAGTATTACAGGCCACCCACCCTCTCTCTCTCTCTCTCTCTCTCTCTCTCGGAGACAGAGAAAGAAAGCTATATGCATATAAGGGACCTAATAATGAGACAATCACAAATAAGGAAGCAGTTAAAGATCAAATAGCAACTCTGTTGGCAAAATGTAAAGCAAAATGGGAATGTTGTTACGGCACTTCAAAACAAGAAAAGTCTGAACACATGATTATGCTTTATAAAACATATGTTCGTAGTCCACTTGAATATTGCAATATGATATGGTACCCACACTATCAAAAGGATATATTGCACAAATAGAGAGTGTACAAAGGTCCTTTACAGCTAGAAATAGAAGAAGTTAAAGACCTTGACCTACTGGGGAAAGACTACAATTCTTAAAATTATATAGTCTAGAAAGGAGAGAGAACGCTACATGATTCAGGCATGGAAACAGATAGAGGAATAGCAGAAAATATCATGGAACTAAAAAAATATCAGAAAGAGCAAGCAGATGGTAGATTAATAGTGCCCAAAACTATACCAGGAAAAATAAGGAAAGCACACAGGACATTCATCCACTACGCACCAGCATCGATAATGCAGCGTCTATTCAATGCGTTGCCAGCTCATCATGATGGAAGGATATCAGGAGTGAGCGTAGATGTGTTTAAGAATAAGCTCGACAAATATCTAAACTGCATCCCAGACCATCCAAGATTGGAAGATGCAAAATATACCGGAAGATGTACTAGCAACTCTCTGGTAGACATTAGAGGTGCCTCACACTGAGGGACCTGGGGCAACCCGAAACAAGATGTAAGGTCTGTAAGGTAAGGTCTCACGAAAACTCATTCCGTACCACTCCTAATTATTTTAAGGATACGAGGAAGTCTCTTTAACACATATTCCCATAATAGAATAAAAAAAAGTGAACACAAACCCTCAAAAACAATACAAATTAACAGACATACACAAACACACATTCACACATACACAAAAAAGCTCAGTCCCTACCACTCCTACTTACTTTAAGGATATAAAAAAAGGTTTCTTTAACACATATTCACGTAATAATATAATAAAACAAACCGTAAAAAATAATTTCATTTCATGAAAAAACAATATATCTCAAAAACGTCTAAACCACAACAAACAAAATAGTGCGAGATCTTAAAAAAACATCAACAAATTCATTTCATAACTAAATGAAATATGATATCCCGAAAATCAGACATTAAACTTCCAATGTATGAAAAAAAACAATGCATTCAAAAATTTAAAAAAATAAAATAAAAAATATAAAGTATTTTCGGAGTTCAATGGATGCGCAAACGATACGAACTCGTTAATATTCATGAGGATCTAACAGACGAAATGGCTTTTTTCTAATCGGCCGAGTGAAATCATACAACGCGAACGGCAAAATCTATAGAGCAATTTCTTCAATTTATATTTACGATATCATTTCAGACAGGAATACTACTGCTAAATAGTATTCCTGTCTATCTGTTCTATCCAATTAAACTTTTTCTTATTTTTGAAGTCTTTTTTGGCGATATCTATACCTCCTCTTGTTCTCCCAGGATCTAACTCCTTTCGCTTAGCTTGAGGAACACCGGTATATTTTCATTTTCATTATTTAATTGCCGTTTTTCTGGTCAGTTTGTCGGCTGTGTGTGCCCGATTTGCAGATCTCAACAAAATATTCATAGATCTCGGTTTAAACTATTAATAGATCTTCCGCGGTAAACTTCTTCCAAAATACGAGAAAAATGAAAACCGTGTATGAGTTGACAACAATGACATTACAGTACATTTTCACCTGACAAAGAATTTACACAAAAAACGTACAAACTGTATTTTCTACCTTCATATGAGAGTTTCCTGTTCATATCTATAAAGGGAGAAATAAATCCATAAATGTTCTTCATAGAAATTTGCGGAGAGTTTAAAGAATTATTAGTTAGACCGCACGGAGAGGAGACTCACATGGTAGGTGATAAAATGACGTCGCATTGTTAAACAAGTGATAAAATAACGCCGTATTGTTACATTAAATGATTTACCAAACATTTTTTAGCCACTCTCTCTCTCTCTCTCTCTCTCTCTCTCTCTCTCTCTCTCTCTCTCCTCCGGGGATGCGTTTCCTTTATTGTTGGTGCACATTTCCAGTTTAGTCAACTATGCGGTACCTAAGTAACTAAATATTTATAGGGCACAGAGGATAAAGGTTACTGAAGTATCAAAAAAATTGCAAGAGGCAAGGTTAAGATGGTTGGCCACCTGATGAGAAGAGAAGAGCAACACATGGCAAGAGAAGTGATGGGCGTGGAGGTGGATGGAACACGAAGGAGAGGAAGAATTAAGACCAGTTGGAGAGGTTGCATTAGAGATGATATGAGGGAGAAGGGAGTAAGGGAGGAAATGACACAAGGCAGAGGTAGATGGCAGAGACTCATTAAAAACGGCGACCCCGAATAGGGATAAAGCTGGGAAGAAGAAGAAGAAGAGGATAAAAAGAAAATAAATAAAAGGAAAGGATAAAACGTCATTATCCTTGCACAAGAGCATTTACGGAAAACAGGAGTCAATCCCCCCCCACAAAAAAAAAAAAAAATGCCACAAAAAAACTCCTGAAAGCTTTCAAGCACCTATTAAAAAAAAAAAACAAAAAAAAAAGAAAAAAATCCTCACCCAGCGAATTTCCTGCATGAAAATATTCCGGGACAAACGAGAATTTTCTCATTTTAATCAAATAACAAAAAAGAAATTTAAAAAAATCCGGGGTAAAAGATAAAAATTATCGCCAAACTTTAAAATAATTCCATTCGGATTTCGCATTCATTTGCCGCAGAATTTTCGTGTCTATTGATGTGCGAAGAGAAAAAAAAAAAAAAAAAAAAAAAAAAAAAAAAAAAAAGGGGGGGGGGGGGGGGGGCGGCACCGTTCCCGAAGGATGCTCCCGAATCCTATATTAGCAGAAGCGATTCCCACTGACGTTTTTCAGAGCTCGACCTACTGTCGGGGAAATTCATTTTTCAGGATTTCATAATTGAGTGGTTGTCTATCGTGTGTTGTGTGTGTGTGTGTGTGTGTGTGTGAATGATATATATACATATATATAATTATTTGCATAAAATGATGCACACACACACACACACACACACACACACACATATATATATATATATATATACACTACATATATATATATATATATATATATATATTATATATATATATGTGTGTGTGTGTGCGTGTACATGAATTAATAAATTATACCAGAGAGAGAGAGAGAGAGAGAGAGTTTCATGAAGATATTCATCTGTCTAAACCTTACAGCTTTCTCCCTTCTCTCAAATGTGTTAACTAGCTCAACGGAGTAATTGTGCCTTTTAACGATTTCCTTTGCTTTCCAGTGACGCTCCGCTTCCTACCACTTAGTATTCACGGCTGTAGAAAGTATAGGAAGCAATAAAAACAAAAGATGTGCAAAGCGCAATGATTGATGTCTCTTTAAAGGCACGATCCTCAAGTGAAAGTTCTTCTCTCTTGAAAGGTTTCTGCCATGCATTGACAAAATTAACCTCTCTCTCTCTCTCTCTCTCTCTCTCTCTCTCTCTCTCTCTCTCTCTCTCTCTCTCTCTAACTACTGGAATATAATTCAAATTAATGGCAAAAGACTCTTTAGTATAATTTAGTATATATGTATGCACACTTACATACATACACATAGATATGTATATGTGTTTGCGAGCGTGCAAATACTGTAATAATAATAATAATAATAATAATAATAATAATAATAATAATAATAATAACAAACAGTTGTCCATCAATCCTAACCCGGAATTCGAGAGTCAACTGGCTGGGCTAACGAGTCTTTATGTCATTAATTTCTGGCTTCCTCTGTATTCGAATACACTTACCATCTCTTTATGAGTCAACATGTCTCAGATATTATTTGTGGGTCTTTCTTAGATAGTGACCTCCAAGGGTTTTCGGGGGTCGTTATGTAGGATTAATATTTCTTGGGGGTCATTACCTTTTTTATGTTTATTCTTTTGTTTACGGTTTTACGGTAATCCCCAGATGGTTTGTTTGTATGGAGTTTTTACGTTGCACGGAACCAGATGTTAGTCAGCAACTGGACCAACGGCTTTACGTGACTTCCGACCCACGTCGAGAGTGAACTTCTGTCACCAGAAATACACATCTCTCACTCCTCAATGGAATGGCCGAGAATCGAACACGCGGCCACCGAGGTGGCCCGCCAAAATCATACCGACCACGCCAAAGAGGCGCTTCCAGCGGGTTTGTGCTAAACACGACGCAGAGGTGGATACATACTGGGTTAACACCCCTGGAGGAGTCACTATTTAGGAAAAAATTTTTTTTCTAATCTTCCTTTAAATAAAATATTATTATTATATTATTATTATTATTATTATTATTATTATTATTATTATTATTATGACCATCTCAATGTTGCCACCATAAATATAAAAAATAAGACAATTATTTTGATATAAACGCACGATCCAAATCCATTTTCTTCCAATTCAACAAGTCACAGACGTGAGGTCCTATTCTGCTTTAATGAATATTGCATCTATGCACTGAGAAAAACAGGATGTGATGGATACGATCACCTCAATGTATCCAGAAACACATGTTTTTACGTACACACAAATGTAGAAATATTTTCACCTGGATTCAGTAGAAAAATTAATTCGTCTCTGAAAAAAAGGAGAATGAATAGACGTCATTCCATTAATGCAATAGTCCCTAAGTACATTACCCGACTCAAAGGCCATTCGTTAACATCTTGAAGGCGGTTAACAACATCCGACAGTCAATTAGGCCGGCAATTAATCCAGTTTAAAACAGCATCCATTGATGCTGACGGGTCTATCTATCTATCTATCTATCTATCTATCTATCTATCTATCTATCTATCTATCTTCTATCATCTTCTTATCTATCTATCTATCTATCTATCTACCTAGGTTAAATGCACAGCTCAGGAGGGAACAGAACTGCGTCAACGCAGGACTCGGGAGACGGAGAGCATAATAATAATAATAATAATAATAATAATAATAATAATAATAATAATAATAATAATATAATAATACTAATAATAATAATAATAATAATAATAATAAAATAATAATAATAATAATAATAATAATAATAATAATAATAATAATAACAATATTAATAATAATAATAATAATAATAATAATACCCTTAGCAGTCATCGCTTGATAATGTCCTGGGGATCAGGAGGAAACGTCGCGTTGAGAGAGAGAGAGAGAGAGAGAGAGAGAGAGAGAGAGAGAGAGAGAGAGAGAGAGAGAGAGAGAGAGAGAGAGAGAGAGCATAAAACGCCCCAACGTATAACTCAATTCTCGGAGCGAAAGAAGAGGCGTGCGAGGATGAAGACGATACCGAGGCTTGGCATATAAACTAATTATAATGACACCTGGCCGTCATTAATTAGGCGCAACTAGACAACAACTCTAATACTCGGGGACGTATAAAGCCCGGCTGAAATTAATGGGCGCTGAAATACGATGCTCCGGGCTCGCGCGCGCCTATGTTTCGTCTCTTTATCCCGTATTGTAACACTATATCACCTAACTGCTTCTGTGTGATATTGACCGAGGTTTGGACGCTTAGAAGGGTATCAGGTTATGAATTCAAGTATGTGTATGTATATGTATAAGTATATGTATGTATATATGTATATATATATATATATATATATATATATATATAATATATATATATATATAGGTATACTGGTACTGAAGGCCATAAAACACACACATATATATATATTAATATATATAAACATACGAACGTGAACACAGGTCAGTCAAAACCATACTGTTACTGAAGGCCATATAATAATAATAATAATAATAATAATATATAATGTTCATTAACAGCTTAACTGATGACAGCACCTGCCTCCTATGAACTAGGAAAGATCATATATATACATATATATATATATATATATATATATATATGTCTATATATATATATATATATATATATATATATATATGAATCATGGAGGGAAAGTGAAACTTTATCTAACTTATATGGACTGAGAGAGAGAGAGAGAGAGAGAGAGAGAGAGAGAGAGAGAGAGAGAGAGAGAGAGAGAGTCTTTTTACTGGATACAATTACAAAACACGCCAAGAGACACAGTGAACAAAAAATAAAAATGCAGCCGTCTCCTGCACCAAACATTTCACGAGCACGGCCGTTGTTAATACAATCAGCGAGAAATGTCATTACACTCACCGAAAATAAGTCACATTCGTTTGATGCGTCCCGAATAGTGTAGACATTAACGCTGCATCTCATTTGCATGGTTAGAGGGCTTCGATTCATTCTAAATGACACGAGAGATGTCGTCACGCCACGGTAAAAAAAAAAAAAAATGTCGAAAGGGGGCTATGGATTTTTCTTCGACTGTGCCAATGCGCGGCATCGTTAGCGCTCCAATGATTTAATTTAGCCAATTTGAGGACTCGTCTCTGGGGACAATTATCGGGGAAAAGAAGGAAAATTTTTGTCAATATCGCCGGACAAATGAGGTAACTCGAGAAGCGAATGCTGAGTGAGAGAGAGAGAGAGAGAGAGAGAGAGAGAGAGAGAGAAGGGAGATTACTTGGGCTAAATAAATGATAGATAAGGGAATGAAACAGCCAAAAGACTGTGTTTCAGTTGAGTAACAAATAATCTTAGCGAATATTTGTTACTTGATATAAAATTATTATTAAGCAATGGGGTGAGTATTAGTTAAAAGAATCAAAATGTCTGCGTAAAAGACATAAGATTTCCAATTGGCTAAGAAAGAAAACAGTGGTCCGAATTAGTAAAGATAATATAAAAAGCAAATATCAGATCACGATTTGTGGCAAC
Source organism: Macrobrachium nipponense (assembly GCF_015104395.2). Lineage (NCBI taxonomy): Eukaryota > Metazoa > Arthropoda > Malacostraca > Decapoda > Palaemonidae > Macrobrachium > Macrobrachium nipponense. The sequence continues at coordinate 19,190,677 of NC_061098.1, read as the reverse complement.
GTTTTAAGAGAGAGAGAGAGAGAGAGAGAGAGAGAGAGAGAATAATGGTTTCAATATCATTCCCAAAGAGCAGGTTATTCCGAAAGGCCTTCAAGGACCCAAGCACAATTCATAACGAGGAAGACGGACAACTAGTCCATTCACTGATTGGAGAGAGAGAGAGAGAGAGAGAGAGAGAGAGAGAGAGAGAGAGAGAGAGAGATCTAAATTCACGCAAGAACGCCCATGAAAATTAAGTGACATAATCTTCAAGCGAGAGGGCGTGTATAACTGTGTTTGCGAGAGAGAGAGAGACACGCGAATGCCTCAGAAGTGCTTGGCGAATCTAAATGCGACACGGTCCGAGATTCCAAGGATAGGACAGGGTCAGGCATGGGTGGACTGGAGGATCGGTGGGCGGGCGGTGGGCGGGAGAGGGCGGGAAGGTAGGCGGAAGAGATCAAAAGATGATAGCGTTATGAAATGATACGCAAAGGAGCTTTTTTCGCTAGAGGGATAATCGGGTTCTGGAGACGTCTGCAAAACGTGTATGCGTAACAGCAGTTATTACCTTCAATTGCCATGGCCGAAAAAAGTACACTATACAAAATATTCAACATCAATTTTCCCGGTCAAAATTGAAAACTGTAATCGGATGATTCAAAGAAAACTCATAATCACATGAGTAAATGAGTCAATTAAATGGGAAAGTAAAATCCATAGTAGTATGCCTGTTTGATTTTGTTATTCAAAATAAATAACAAAATCAAAAAGGCATACTGCTGTGGATTTACTTTTCCAATCGGATTATAAAAAAAAAAAAAACTTATTCAAAGAGAAATTCGAAATAAAAAATCATACCAGAGAAAGAAAACGGTGTGGGCCACTTCAAATTATTCTGCCCAAGCAAAAAAAAAATATATATATAAAAAAATAAAATCAATAAATAAAAAAATCTAAACAATCATCACAATAAAAAAAAACTTATTCAAAGAGAAATTCGAAATACAAAACCATACCAGAGAAAGAAAACGGTGTGTGCCACTTCAGATTATTCTGACCAAGGAAAATAATAATAATAAAAAAAACTAAATAATCATCATAATTCTGGAATAAGAAAACTTGCATTCAGGCTGGAGGAGTGAGTTCCATAACCTCACAACAACACTGACCCACAACACACATTGGCGCATTCTTATCCGTTCAATATCCTCCTGCAATTCCCAATTCAATTATTTCCGGAAGAGGTCTGGGCCAGCATCCGACATGGGAGAGACGCAGTGCGTGCATCCATCAGCCTGAGATGGATGGAAGGTCCGTCTGGAGAGAGAACACTTCACCCGTATGAGATATATTTATATATATACGTATATACATAAGCATACCCACATGCACGTGTATATGTATATATGTATGTAAGTATATATATATATATATTATATACTATATAATATATACTACCTCTCTCTCTTTATATATATATATATATAAAGAGAGAGAGAGAGAGAGAGAGAGAGAGAGAGAGAGAGAGAGAGAGTGTTAGAAGGAGTTACAAGGATTAGGATGTCTCAAAGAGGAGACATCGTGTGCTCACTTATCTCTTGGAGCAGATTTCAGAGAGAGAGAGAGAGAGAGAGAGAGAGAGAGAGATGACAGTTAGCACTGAAGATAAGAGCAAAATATAATAGCAAGGTAACAGCCGCCCGCCCACCCCAACCCCGTTAATGAGATAAATCGAAAAACCAATAATAATCGTGCATAAGAGGCAGGATCTATTTCATCTAGGTCGTTATTCTCATATTACAGAAGGAAATGAACACCGATACTACGAGAATAAAAAGAGGGCTCAGCTGGGTCTCGAATTAACAGTAGGACTGCCAGGATTTTTTCTATCATAAAATAATTAAAAAATACTCACATTAACATGAGTCTTAAATGGAGAAATAAATCCACAGTTCTGTATATGTATATATATTTAAAGATAAAAATACAAATTCCGGAAAGGTCTCTGTACAGTTTTATCTTTAAAATAATATGTACATATACTTATTTGTGGATTTGTTTATTCACTAAAATAACATTCAATGTCCCATCCATCGATGCGACTGGATATATCCTATCTTTTTTTTAGCCAAATAGCTAATGTGGTAGGTTTCTAGATAGGTTATAAACTTAGGTTTTCTAGATAGGCTAAAAACTTAGGTTTTCTAGATGGGCTAAAAACTTGAGTTAATGACATAAAATGGTACAGGGACATTTAAAACAAATATAAACAATTATAAAAATATATGAAAATGTATGTGAGACCATGATTACGAGTCGGTAAGAGGATACAGATTTCTAAGAGGAGATAAATGCCTTAAAATAGTTTTGTGAATAGATCATATCCACAATACGGACATAAACGCATCACAAGTAGTTCAAACACAATAAACATGCATAAAAAATGGGGAGAATATATTAATATAACAAATAAAACGAACAAACAAATGAGGGAATAAATGAGAGGCACAAAGGCTCCAAAGTATCGCTTCCTAAGCCTCTCTGTTTAGCCATCCAATGAACATGAGAGAGAGAGAGAGAGATTCTTCTTCGCTACTCTCCTTTAAAAGGATTCAAGGACTTGGGGAAGGATTAAATGGCATAAAATGTCGAGGAGAGAGAGAGAGAGAGAGAGAGAGAGAGAGAGAGAGAGAGAGAGAGAGACTCTCCCCACCACAATGGGTGATAGGTTTTCGATATCAAGTGACGAGCAATAAGTTAAAGGTGGTTAGGGTGGAAATGGCTGTTCAGTACTTTTGAACGGCATGACAGAGAGAGAGAGAGAGAGAGAGAGAGAGAGAGAGAGAGAGAGAGAGAGAGAGAGAGAATGCGTTTGTTTGCGTAAACGGGAGCATATGAAACCAGAACGCTTGACGACCGATACAAACAACCCGGCCCAATGACGCCGACACAGAAACCCCCATTTAGAAGGAATCACCTTGAGGATTTATCTCAGCGAAAGGACAAGCAAACAGACGAGCAGACTCCCAAGAAAGCAACAGTGTATCATTGGGAGCAGTACTCGGATCTTGAGCAACACAGTGGAGCTTCTCTTCCGCATAAATAGGGCCCAAGTGGAATGCACAGGTGCCTTGAGAAGTATACACACCTTTGTGGCAGGAAGAACGGATGTGCTGTTACCTAACGAGAAGGGCTGAAGAATGGTGCCTTCTTAGCTTGAAGAGAATCCCTCCTTGTTTTCTGATGCAAACATAACAGACGCGATTGTTGCAGACTACCAGGTTCTACAACGAGGTGCCATTGATTCTCTAGAATGTTTAAATCACGTTAGGGTGATATATCATCCTCAAAATAAAGACCTTTAAATACATCCATGCCAAATGTATCTCTTCGCTCTTACCATCTTTCACGCAGTCCTTTTTCTGCAGGAATTCTCTTAAATCACTGGAAAGTATCCTTCGAGGAACACTAAGCTCGTTTTCATCGTACATATTTTCTCTGACAGTCCAAGTGGTGCGAATAAGCAAATGCCCCTGCCGCAAACCATAGGGTATACAATAAGAAGCGATTGACGCATCTCTTGAAATCGCATCTCTTGAACAGTGAAACGTAAAAAAGGAGGAGAATGGTCAGGTAAAATCATCGCCACACATAAAACGAGGTTTTACAAATACTTTAAAGAGTAAATAATCATTTGTTCAACACCAGCAACATTATGGGAAATGACGCATAAATCGTGCAAACAAAAAATCGACGAAAGATCAGAGGGAGAGAAACAGACGAGTAGAAAACGAGAGAGAGAGAGAGAGAGAGAGAGAGAGAGAGAGAGAGAGAGAATGTCCCTATATTTTGCACCCAAGTTCCTCTTCCCTGCGTAACAAATCAATCAGTCTTATTTGATTGAAAAATCTGCGAAGATCGAATGTCGTGAGTTTAATGTTACGTGCAAGGCAGCATGCACACATATACATCGAGAAAGAAAGAGAGAGAGAGAGATCTTGCACACCTTATAGAAGCACATAAGCGGCAGAGAGGACGTTCATTTTAACGAAAACTCATCATTTTCGCTCAAGGAAGCTCAATATCATCAAATTTTTTCGAGATCGTCGAGTGTTCTCAAACCACCTTTTCTCAAACTTCATAAAAACATCAAGAGCGATTATCATTCAGACCAACATAACCTCCTGGAAAAGAACTCATCCGATTTTCTCTCCGGCGATGCCAACTACAACTGGGGCAGTTCCCACCCAGTGAACTTTTGAAACACGGCATCTGAATCACCAAAGGTATAATTGAGATTCAACGAAGCACGGCCCATGTTTCCCAAAATAACCACTCCTACGATAAGTGAATACTAAGACACAGAGAGATATTGCACCTCCAGGATACAAGACGACCCAGGACCTACATCGTATAGTTCGTCATTGTAAAAGATTCCGCGAAATCACTTGCATAATACGAAGACACAAAATATGCAGGGTAATGTTAGCAGACAAACGTAACGTGGATATGGATTATGTCAAATAAAAATACACACGCACACACACACATACACACACACACATATATATATAGATATATATACATATATATATATATATATATATATATATACACATATATATATATGTATATATATATATATATATATATATATATATATATATATATGACACACACACATATATGTAAGTATGAATGTATGTATGTATATATAAATTCAAGTGAAATCATTAAAAAACAAAGATTAGACCAATAAAGACGACAGTTGAAAATATAATAAAGGAGGTAACTGGACGTATAAAACTACTACATACGGTAAATACGACACAATAAATGTACCGTTTTAAAAAGAAAAACGCGTAAAAAAAATAATTTAATTAGAAAAACGCTTTTACGGGCTATCCTATGAGCAAGAGCACGCGCTGGCCAGAAGACAGCCCCTCCCACAAAAAAAAAAAAAATGAAAATGGAAAAAATAAATACAAAACTGTACAAAAGCGAACAGCCATTAAGAACAGGAATAGGAAGGGGAAAAGAGTCTATGCGGAGAGGGTAAGAAATCGCAGACAGGAGAACAAACTTAGTATTGGCAAAGGGTTCTTATGAATAACGTTCACTGCATTCTTATGCAGGCAAACCAGTCGTAAACAAGGAGGTCAATGGCAGCTGTATTACTGCCGTATAGAAGATGGCTATAACACAATCAGCACCAGAGAAAGAGAGAGTATTACTGCAGTATAGATGGCTATAATACAATCAGCACCAGAGAGAGAGAGAGAGAGAGAGAGACGATGAGAATGGTGAGAGAGGAAGAGAGAGAGATGAGAGTAGAAGAAGAGAGAGAGAGAAGAGAGAGAGCAATTAATGCCAGTACAGAAGATGGATATAATACAATCAAGCAACACAGAGAGAGAAGAGAGGAGGGAAGATGAGGAGAGACGGAGGAGATGGAGGAGAGAGACGAGTTTTCGAAGAGAGAGAAGAGAAGAGAGCATTAATGCAGTATAGAAGATGGCTATAAAATGACAATCATCAGCTTAAACCACCACTACACCACACACACCACCACATCAACAGAGTATTACTGCAGTTTAGAAGATGGCTATAACTACAAGTCAAGCACCAGTGAGAAGTGGTATTACCTGGCAGTATAGATGGCTATAATACAATAGAGAGCGAGAGAGAGAGAGAGAGAGGAAGATGGAGGGAGGAGAGAAGAGATGAGAGGAGGTCAACTACTGCAGTATAGATGGCTATAATACAATAGAGAGAGAGAGAGAGAGAGAGAGAGAGAGAGTACTACTGCAGTATAGATGGCTATAATCAATCAGCACCAGAGAGAGAGAGAGAGAGAGAGAGAGGAGAGAGAGAGAGAGGTAAACAAAGCAAACTGCAGCCACAATCCGCAATTCTTCAACAAAGAGGAACTCACGACATCGTCATAATCGTTTCCGTATAAAATATTCATGAGGACATCAGTACGTAAGATATTCTTCACCTAAACGTATGACTCATCGGTAACATTTTCTTTACAAAATTCTTTTGTTAGTACCAATTCGTGTATGTAGGATATGAAATTTCTTACCATTTATTACATAATCAATTTTTAACGTCGAACAAACTGCCCTACTATCTAAAGTACAAGAACTGTGCGGACAAAAGAATTCTATGATTTATCCAAATATTATTAAGAAAAGGTTTGGAAATATTCAGCTTTCAAAGATTATATGTTCTCTCTCTCTCTCTCTCTCTCTCTCTCTCTCTAAGAAGAAACAGGACACGCATACAAACGCCTTCCCGTCTTCCTCTCATTAAGGATGGCATTACCAATTGACGTTTTCACTCACCGGTGATATTGATCTCCTCTTCCAATATGCCGTCGCTGATTCCACGGCAAATCGCCCTGGAGCGATGTGTCGACATAATCCTGCATTATTGCAACGATTCCCTTGCAAATGCAACGGCACAACTGCAACACCGTCTGTTCGTCACTCACACTTGTTGCAACAGAAGATATATCCCACATTTTTCATATATTACTCGGATATTTCAATTATTTTTACGTTTTCATCATTCGTTCGTCTATTTAACATTCAATATGAAGAGATTTACAAGTACTGGGACCTATGAGGTCGTACATTGGCAGTAAAAGGTCTGAAAGGTGTAACAGGAGGAAAGCCTTGCAGTTGCACTATGTATCAACTGTTAGGAAAGGGTGGAAAGTCAGATGGAAGAAAGAGAATATGCGAGGAGGTACAGTAAAGGGAACGAAAAGGGGTTACATCTAGGGGCTGAAGGCACGCTGCAAAGAGGCTTAACTAATGCCTAGAGTGCAACGTATAATGCGCACTGGCGGCGCTCCCGCCCCCCCATACGGGATCTCGGATGTAATGATACACTTTGTCAATGACAAAGGCTGCAAAACCAACAACGTCAGTTTTTGCAACAACAAAAAATATTCCGGTAACATCACTCAAAAGTAATCAACTCCTCCGTTCCAGCAACAAAGAGAAATGTTGCTGGAAATCAATTAGACGGCGCTATGAAACTGCGGGAAATAAAAAAAAAGAAAAAAGATGAAAGGCACCTCATTAAATCAAAACAAAACGTTGTCCCACTTATACCACGCGAAACGTTCCCTCATTGATATCGCATTCACGCTAATACAATTTCAGCTAATGCCAAAGTATAAAGTTAATACGTTCATTTCCACTGGATAACCATTTAATTAAAACCTGTGCTAATTTACTTTCCGCTCCGGATGGTGCAGCGACCTTAAAAAAAAAAAAAAAAAAAAAAAAAAAAAAAAAAAAAAAAAAAAAAAAAAAAAAAAAAAAAAAAAAAAAAAGGGGGGGGGGGCGTATGCCCAGACATTAGAAGCAAAAATCTATTACCTTTTCTCCATTTTAAAACACAAGACAATTATAACAAAACAACTGTCTAAATAAAGCAAGGCAATGATAACAGAACAATTGTCTAAATAAAGCAAGGCAATTATTACAGAACAATTGTCTAAATAAAGCAAGACAATTATAACAGAACAATTGTCTAAATAAAGCAAGACAATTATAACAGAACAATTGTCTAAATAAAGCAAGGTAATTATAACAGAACAATTGTTTAATTAAGCAAGGCAATTATAACAAAATAATTGTCTAAATAAAGCAAAACAATTATAACAATACAATTTGCAAATACAGTACTAACATTCGTTATAATCAAAACGGCAATTTTCTGTCGAGACAATGTATGACATTAATAACACTTACATAGAATACAGAATAAAAGCTCTCATGACACAAGTGTGTAGCACAGCATCATGATAACAAACGAATATAAATGCCGAAGTCATCAGACAAATGACTTCCTTCTTGCAATTAAATTCCTTAATATTCATAGCCTAAATGTTTACTGGAAAACATTCAAGAGCACTTGACTTGCATCTTTGAATAACCAAAAGAGCAAATAAAATAAGCATTCAAACAAACAGACATTCATTTATGGATTGCGCATATCTTCTATCACCACACCCACCAGTTATCTATGTACATACTCAGTCATGAAGTCTCCTACTACAAAAATTACTCCGATTTCCGTGCAATCCTAGATCTCCAATTTCACAGAGGAACTTGTCGTTCATACAAATGGCCTAAACATTTTTTGAATAACAGCAACAGCAATACAACATAATAAATGCATAAAGGTTAAAATCAGTTCATACGGAAAGAAAATTTGTATAGTTACGAGAATGATGATCGAATGGAACACTTTACCATGTATATAGTAGATGACGACAAATAAACCACAAAAAATCACCAACTTCTAGATTTTTCACCAAATCTTATCAAAGTGGAGTAGAGTAATGGTAAAAAATCTTACTGACGCCAGATAAATAGTAGAAAAATTAGGAAATCCACAACTTAATCAAAAGAATGAAACCTCGCGATTCGCGACAACTTAAGATGAGAGAGAGAGAGAGAGAGAGAGAGAGAGAGAGAGAGAGAGAGAGAGAGAGAGCACTATCCTCCAGGACAAAAGATTAGGCGGCTCTGTTTATCTTTCGGAACATCAACAGAAAAGCCCATATACCGTCTAGAGAGATTAGGACCCTCTCTCTCTCTCTCTCTCTCTCTCTCTCTCTCTCTCTCTCTCTCTCTCTCTCTCTCTTCTTCTTCTTCTTCTCAGATGGACTAAAAAGTCTTTGAGACATCCTAATCCTTGTAACTCTTCTTCATCATCTTCTTTTTCTTCTTCTTCTTTTCATCAAAGATGGATCCGCTTTCTTCATATGATTATCCCTCTTACACAATGTCTGGTCGCTTTTCGTCCTACGCGCTGCATTATTCAAGATGTGTCAATGTCTCTCCAAAGCCTACTACTTCCTACATTGACGAACCAGCATTATTATTCCCCGAACAGGTTTGTGGATAGCTGGTAATTTTCCCGACCGTGAAAGGCGATCGTATTTTTAAGGGTGCGATGAGCGTCGCAAATAAATGAGCAGAGGGCTGTTTGTTTACCTCACCGGTCATTTTGACAAATGGAAAGGTAGAGGCAACCTGTAAGGAGGTATTTAATATACATTACGCAACATGGTAAACAAAATGAAGCTAAAGACAGATTCATTCATGGCAATGAAATCTTAATGTTTTGGCATTAAGTGATAATAATGTACCAATATTTCCTGGACATAAATTTTTCGTGAAAACGAGTAATGACTAATTTTTATAGCTGCTGGAAACATATTGATTAGCACTTCCATTAGGTAGTCCGCCCACACACACACACACTCACACACACACACACACACACACACACCTTTCTCTCTCTCACAGATTCATTCATGCCTATGAAATCTTAATGTTTTGACAGTTAAATTATATAATGTACCAATATCCGCTGAATATAAATTATTCGTAAAAACCAGTAATGACGAATCTTTATAGCTGCTGGAAACATATATTGATTAGCTCTTCCATTAGGTGGTCCTCTCTCTCTCTCTCTCTCTCTCTCTCTCTCTCTCTCTCTCTCTCTCTCTCTCTCTCTCTCTCTCAGTCTATTTCCCTCTGGTAAATCTCAGGCTTTCTCTGGACGAGTCTGAAAGCAAACGATTCATTAGGAGCGATCCAATCTCGCCCTCCCTCATTAAGCAACAAAGGCCTGGCACCGCACGAACTGCGCAAAACTGCAAAGAAATGTCGCCACATTACCAGATACACGACGGTCATTTATCTCACAAATGTCTTTCCATTTAAACACTGAATCTCCCTCTTGCCTTCGTTTCTTTTTTTTCTTTTTTTAACCTTCGCTTTTTTTTTTTTTAATTACTCTCCTTTCCTCTGATTCAGTTGTAATCAGAGATTTCAAATGTTATTTTATGGACTCCTTTTCTTTTACATTTTTCTTATTCTTGCATTCTGTTCACTGATATCTTTTTCCATTTTAGATACATTCTTTTTTTTTTATTACTGCTTGGCCCCCATAATTATTTTCTGTTATGGATATGCATTTGTGATCCACGGTTTTTCTCCTCAAATTTTCTTTTTTTTATTTTCATTTTGTATCTGATCACATTCTTCTGTCATACTATTCGTCTTGTCAGCAGGAATAAAATATTCATAGATTCCTAAACGCCATCTATCATAAAAATTCGAAATGTCTTCTCCCATCAGTATTAATATAGACATCCTAACTACTATAAGCAAAAATAAAATAAAAAAAACTTATGGAAATCATAGAGTTAGACCACTCTTGCCCATCCCAATAATCGACTCCATGTGGTTGCCATTGCTTTTGTGTTCCCATATACGGCGAGCGAAGGTAAGTCTTGCACAATTCTGCCTTTTCATCTGCATGTAGGAGAAGAGAGAGAGAGAGAGAGAGAGAGAGAGAGAGAGAAAATGTTATGTTGCAATCTCTTTCTGTTATCCAGCCACGGCGTTTTCTTGCAATCTTAATCTCCGTAAGAAAGACTATATTTTCTAGTTTTCTGTAAAAGAAAACTATTGTGATGACTATTTGTCTGTCCGTCCGCACTTTTTCTGTCCGCCCTCAGATCATCAAAACTACTGGGGCTAGAGTGCTGCAAATTGTTATGTTGATCATCCAACTTCCAATCATCAAATATACTAAATTGCAGCCTTCTAACCTCAGTAGTTTTTATTTTATTTAAGGTTAAAGTGAGCCGTGATCGTGCGTCTGACACCGGTATATAGATGCCAACACAGGCTACCAACGGGACGTAGCTGAAAGTTTCATAGGGCGCGGCTGAGAGTTTCATGAGCCGAGGCTGAGAATTTCATACAGCATTATACGCTGTACAGAAAACTCGATATTATTTTTTTACTTTTTTTTTTATCTTATTTTCAATGTACTTTGATGTAAGGAATCCTACAGGGCACTCTTCTGTTACCACCTTAATAGAACTGACTTACTATTTATGAGCATAAACGAAATTTATTGCATATTATCAGAGGCGCTACCCGAATTATATAATCCTTGAAGCCTTTCCCGTCCGTAACAAACAAAAAAATCCTAAATAACATGAACATATTTCATACAGACACCTAATTACCCAACCCTTTCCGCCCTTACTACCCTCATTCATAAAACATCTCACCAAATGATGATGATTGCTCCTAAAGTTCTATAATTCACACACTTCCCCAAATCACTAAACCATGAACTTCCATGACAATTCTGCTAAGGTCAAACATAATTATGTGAACGTGCATTAGGGTAGTATTATAAGGATAATTCAATGTCCGCCCTTTCCTTAATATACCGAAAACGAAGTTACATTCGTTTGCTGTCGTAAATATTATTTTAATTGAATATTTATATTTTTCTGGTATGACCTACATAAGGGCTTTCAAAACCAATTTTAAATGTATTTAAGGAAAAAAAGTTGAATTATAGCTATATATATGTCGTCGCATGAAAGACACTAGCATGAGAATGAAGTAATAACAATGAAAAGGAACTAAACCACTAAAGCATTAATTAAAACTTATACAAAATCACATACAAAATCAAGCAATAATGCTCATGCAAAACCAGGGAAATCTAACGGCGAATATAACCCCAGCGAAGTTTAAACAAGATTAAACAATAGTTGGCAGAAACTTCTTCCTAAGTCTAAAATGCGATAATGCAAGTAGAGTTCTTCTCAAAAAAAAAAAAAAAAAAAAAAAAAAAAAAAAACAAAAAAAAAAAAAAAAAAAAAAAAAAAAAAAAAAAAAAAAAAAACAAAAAAAAAAAAAAAAAAAAAAAAAAAAAAAAAAAAAAAAAAAAAAAAAAAAAAAAATGAAGGCGGAACAAAAATCCATTCTTCCTACAACTTCTATTCAAAAACTTTCTACTACTACCCCAAAACGCCCAAAAGAAAAAAAACAACTTAACGTTCGCCAGCCCAATGAAATTTGGAAAACTGCGCGGAGCAACTTTGCAAATTCTGAAAAAATAAAAAAAAAAAAAAAAAAAAAAAAAAAAAAAAAAAAAAAAAAAAACTCAAGTAACAGAAATCTGTGGGGAAATATATTCCCCGAAGTTTCCAATGATGATTAAGACGGGAAAAAAAAAGAAAGGGGAAAAATCGCACCGGGAACACTTGAATATTTAATAAATCGAGGCAATTTCAATTCTCTTGTCATACAGTTGATGATCAGGACAGACTCCCATCGTCCATGATGTCCAAAATTCGATCGCCATGATAATTTTTGCTCATGGGGGTTAAAGACCACAATATCATCACTACCACTGTCAGCCTGACTCATATACATTCATTTGGATGCATTTTATCACTTACAGGACAAGAATTAATCTCAATTTAATTTACAAGGGACAAATCTAACTGAAAATCCTCACTGTCTCTGTGCTCTTCTTACGAGAGATTGACAGCATGTGTGTGTGTGTGTGTGTGTGTGGTGTGAATGAACAACCTGACACCCAAACGTATAAATGTCTTAAGACGCTGAAAGTGAATATACTCAAGTTATGCATGCGTATACAAGACGAACATAATATTACTTCCTGAACCAAGAAGAATACACAGATATTCATGAATATGTATTTACAGAACTCTCGAAGGCTAAGAGGGTACGAGTATATATTGTGGTTATTACAATTACATAATCACACACGTGTCTGGTAAAAAGTTACTAGTATATTCTTTATGTATATATATATATATATAGATATATTATATATATATATATATATATATATATATATATTACACACACACGTATATATACGCGTACACATACCTATATGTATATATACATATAAAGGCAAAAGCCACGAAGGAAAGTGAAATAACGGAGTACCACTGTAAGGCCTTTCGACTCTAGTCCCTTATACATGTATATATATACATATATATTTATAATGTACAGCAGATGTATGCACATCTATATCCAAGAAAACAACCTTTCTAACAATATCGCCTAAGCTTTGCAAGACCAACAATTCCCCAAGTACAAAGGAAGCAACAGCAAGTTCGTGAGCTCTTCCAGAATTCTTCCATCGTCTCGGGGACAACTTTTATCTTTCAGGCAACGATTTACCTCGAAGCCCTAGAAGTGGGTCGACAAGTTTCGCAGGATTACGTCATTCGCTTTATGGATCGTTTGCGAATGACGTCACGTCACGAGATGGAAACTTTCCATCGTAACGATGTTGCAGGGAAAAGTTAAAGAGGATAAAGGAACAATGAGTAGATTAAGAATCGCGCGTGAAAATTATATTTGGAAGAGCAACATAAAATGTGACTGGGATCAATTACTGTATTTAGACAAGCAACACAAAATGTGACTGGGGTCAATTATATTAGACAAGCAACTTAAAATGTGACTGGGATCAATTATATTTAGACAAGCAACATTAAATGTGACTAGATCAATTATATTTAGACAAGTAACAAAAAATTTGTCTGGATAAATTACTAAATTTAGACAAGCATCATAAAATGTGACAGATCAATTACTGTATGTAGACAAGCAACATAAAATGTGACTGGATCTATTATATTTAGACAAGTAACATAAAATGTGTCTGGGATAAATTACATTTAGACAAGCAACATAAAATGTGACTGGGATCAATTACTATATTTAGACAAGTAACATAAAATATAACTGGGGCTCAATTACATTTAGACAATCAACATAAAATGGGACTGGGAAAAATAACATTTATCGAAGCAACATAAAATGAGATTAAGATCAATTATATTTAGACAAGTAACATAAAATGTGACTGGGATCAATTATATTTAGAAGAGCAACATAAAATGGGATTAGGATAAATTCTATTTAGCAAAGTAACATCAAATGTGACTGGGATCAATTTTCCATTTAGGCAAGTAACAAAAAATGTTACAGGAATATTTATAAGGAAGTGGAATAAGATAAAATGAAGTAAAGCAGGAAAATAAAGAATGATGACCACGTGACATTTGATGCAATCGAACGTTAGGAAATAAAAAAAAAACGCAACTGACAAAAAATTATTTTATGATAAGGTGATGCTGACTGACAAGGTTCGACTTAGGCAAACAAAAAGAATTCAGAGAATGAAAATGGAAAATCCTCTCTATTCCCAACCAATAGTTAAAAATTAAGAGAAAAAATTTATTACGATTCAAGAAAACTGTAAATGGTTAGGGGTTAAAATAATCTATAAAAAATAATAAAAGTTTCCAGCTCTTTACAAAAAAAATACAACTTATGAAGTTAACAAAATGTTATTGGTTGAGTTCATGGAACTGCTAAACTCTTAGGGCAATCACATTCTCTCTCTCTCTCTCTCTCTCTATCTCTCTCTCTCTCTCTCTCTCTCTCTCTCTCTCTCTCTCTCTCTCTCCACTACCACGGAAAACTGCCAATAATAAAACTAATCAGACCTACTTGAAAACTACTCCAAGAGGCCACCAGTGGAAGCAAGACATGAAATCTACCAATGAAGCAATAGATAATTTCCTGCAAGCAACAGACAACGACTATCTTGCAGACTAATAATGATCATCGTGTACTAGATCCCTCGGTGAGGTTAGTCAAGTGATCAATATGAAGCCTAAGAAATGTATGATGAATTATGGGTTGGAAAAAAAACAAAATAATTTACTCTAATACCGTTACTGTTTATGGAGAGTTAAATTCAACATGAACCAACTCATCAAATGATTAATTATCCTAATAACGTTACTATTTACGGAAAGCAAAATTCAACACAAACCAACTTCATTGCTTTCAACTCTTCAGAGCACGATAAATACGGATAAATGCACGGAGTCCACAAAGGGTCCAAATGACCTTGCGCGACCTTACTCGACCCCAAAACCTAATTTCCCTTCCTATCCGCCTACGCCCAGCGGCCATGACATCAACCTCTGAATATTTCATCATTCGCCCTTCTCCCAATATATAAGCTAGAGACAAACACGCTATTTCGGGAAGCTTCAGTTATATGTAATGATTTTACATTAATATACAAACATACATACGCACATACATGTAATACGTAAGCAAACATATATATATATATATATATATATATATATATATATATATATATATATATATATATATATATATATTTATATGTGTGTGTGTGTGTGTGTGCGTGTGTGTGTATGTAAATAAATTCTTCTGTTTATAAAACATGATACGTCTCTTGATATGGCAGTTTATATATATATATATATATATATATATATATATATATATATATATATATAAACAAACATACACATAAATGTCGATATATTTATAGCGTGAGTGAGTGTGTTTGTGTTCAGTACACGTGCAATGACCGTTACTTCACACCGTCGTCTTTGAGAACAGGCTCAAAATCCCTGATGAGATTTGGAAATGGTGTTGTTCACGCCGACCACGTGATGATGGGGAAATCTGAAAAGTAAACTTTCACCTAAACATCAGCCATAAAATGAGCAAGGAGACCTTCATTCACAACGAGAGTCACAATGCACGATAACCGTATCGCAAGTAGTAGAGTGAGGCAAAGATAGTTGATAGTTCTCGACACTGTGCCAAGTAAGAGTTACAGATAGGGGCTCTCTATTACCCGTCCAAAAAAAAAATATATTCACCGACCTTGCATGGTCTGGTTTATTAAGGTATTGAACTCATGGAATAGTTTAATGAAATTCGTCAATAAAGTAATAATGTCCTAAGGATTTATTATTAAATGGGAACATTTTCATGACTGAAATATAGTACAACTTCGTTACATTTCCTTACGTTTACAAAAGGAAATTTCAATAAATACACACATGCTTCACCGAAATAATAATAATAATAATAATAATAATAATAATAATAACAACAACAACAACAACAACAACAACAACAACAACAACAACAACAACAACAACAATAATAATAATAATGATAATAATAATGAACTATTATTATTATTATCATTATTACTATTATTATTATTATTAGTGAAGAGTATTTATTTATTGAAATTTCTCTTTGTAAATGCAAGGAAATATGGCGACAATAATAATAATAATAATAATAATAATAATAATAATAATAATAATAATAATAATAATGATAATAATAACAATAATAATAATAATAATAATAATAAACCTACAAAACGTTTTGCAACGCTCATATGACAGTCTCCAACCCCTCCAAGCACTTTCTCTTATCGCCAAACTAAAGGCCCCTTATCGAGAGGCCTTCACTGGGCACCAGGGCAAAACAAGGAGAAGTATCATGAACAGAAACTCCTCACTAAGGAGTGCCTGCATACCACACCCCCCCCCCTCCCCCTCCCCCTCCTAATCCCTGGGCTCTGCTCTACCCATAATCCCCCACGGGGAGCAAACTTCCTTTCTCTCTCCACCAGTCCAACTGGCTTTTAGAGAGAGATCTCGCCAATGAAGAACAGACTGTTGCCAAAAATAAACACAGCCAAGTGTCAATGCAGTGATGCATGTGGACATGATGACACTGACAGCATCAATAACCATCGTCATTATTATTATTATTATTATTATTACTATTATTATAATTATTATTATTATTATTATTGATATTGAAAATAATGGCTATTTCAACAGCGTTTTATTTCGTATAGAAGTTAATCTATTCTTCTATACAAAATACACGCGGCTGAAACAGCCATTATTTTCAATAAAACATGCGTTAATGAAGGTCTTCTTCCCGCATATATTATTATTATTATTATTATTATTATTCTTATTATTATTATTATTATTATTATTATTATTATTATTTATTATATCTAGCCCTCTTCTTATCATGTGGTGTTGAGGTGATTACTGCATTATTATTATTATTATTATTATTATTGATTATTATTATTATATTATTAAACAACAAAAGTATATCAATCCCACTCAATCTGTCCACTCCTCAACTCCCCCTCCATCACCAATCAACAATACCCCACATACTTAAATCTACCAGACATTTCCTTCATCAAGTCCTCATATTTCCAACACAATTTCCTCTCGGCGAAACAGGTATAAACAGAGAAGAGGTCATGAGATATACCCAAAGAACGGCAGAGGCTCCTGCGAGAACCTTCTATCGAGGTCAAACACCTCATGAACGGGTTTCAAATCAAGTAACATAGATATGAGAAAATTGGCAATTGCATGGCAAAAGCGCTTGTCATGCTTGGGGAAATTGATGACAGAGATTGGTTGGGTGCAAAAAAAAAAAAAAAAAAAAAAAAAAAAAAGAAAAAAAAATATATATATATTATATATATATATATATATATATATATATATATATATATATATATATATATATATATAATGTATGTAGAACAATTCACAGCCAATCGGAATTATACGTTAATAGTAACACTCAAATATACATAATCCCGAACTGAAACTGTTTGAATACAGAGGATTAGTAAAATCAGACTTTAAATCAATCACTAGGTTGCTTGTTATGTATGTATATATATATGTGTGTATATATACACACACAAATACATACATACATAAATAACGCACAATATTTACATACATATATATACATAATATATATACACACAAGCTAGTAATTTCAGTTTGATTTCACTATTTATTGTATTTCCAATTATATATACATATCATACATACATACATACATACACACAGCACACACATATATATATATACTATATATATATATATATATATATATATATATATATATATATGTAGTGTGTGTGTCTGTGAATGTGAATGGTATATGTACGTGTTGACAAAAACGCAAACGAAAAAAAAACTCGTTGGATGATAAGCCAGTCCTTTGTGGGAGGACCTCAGCACACACAGGAGTATAAAAAATACAACGTCATATAAAAATCGCAAAATAAAAATTGCTAAATACATATCAAAAGGCACTTGTCCCCTTTCAGCAGTGATATTAAAGAATTATAAGCGTGTCACTTCCCAATTTATATGCTTCCATTGACATTTCAAACAGAACCGGGGCGGCAGTTGTGAAATATGAAGTAAATGTCGTTTTAGTAGCAAAATTGATATTTGTCAGTATTGAATTTTAAAATGCATAAATTTTGTACCTGGCGTCAAAAAGACAGGAAAAAACAAGGGAACACACGAAAACAATTACGGTTAACAAAGTTTAAAGATTAAAAAAAAAACTATTATTAACATGTTTTCTGAATTAGAAAAAAAAAAAAAAATTTGACTATCTCACGCTCTATTATTATATCTATTATATATGTATATATATATATATATATATATATATATATATATATATATATATATATATATATATATATATATATGGGGACAATCAATGAAGTAAAATCCTCTTGTAGATTGAAATAGATATGCTTGTACAGGATTAAAGCTTTCGACCATCAACTGTGGGTCTTGTTCACAATACCACAGTTGATGGGTCGAAAGCTTTATCCATGTACAAGAATATATATTTTATCTACAGGAGGATTTTACTTCATGTGGATTGTATCCCCTCCCCATTTACTAGAGTAGACATAGTACCTGCTTCTGCTATATATATATGTGTGTGTGTGTGTCTGTGTTGTATGTACTTACATGCATATAATATATATATATATATATATATATATATAATATATATATATATATATATATATACAAATATAGTTATTTTGTGGTTTTACTGATAAACTTTCTTTGGGATGCTGAATAATTAACTGAAAAATGAACACACACACATATATATATATATATTATATGTGTGTGTGTGTGTGTGTGTGTGTGGTGTGTGTGTGTGTGTGTGTGTGTGTGTAATAAGCTTCAAATTTATATGAATAAATCAAAGACCCGATTTCGAAGGAATATCACACTGCATTTAATTCGCCTAATTACCAGCCGCGGACTGCGTTAGTCATTCCGGGTGACAGAAATTCTAATTAACATCACCTGAAAAATTAAATTTAAAGAGCAGAATTATATTTGGTGTTCTTTTTTTTTCTTTTTTTCCTCTGGTGATGAAAACACTCTCGACAGGGCATTCGGAATTAGGTCGTTTCAACTAAAAAAAAACTATAAAAAAATAAAAATAAAAATAAAAAAAGGGAGTCTCAAAAAAAAATTCGGTTGTCAACAGAAAAGTTGCTCGTGGTTTTTATTGTCTCAACTAAAAACAAAAAGTTGTTTTTATTCCGTTCTTTTCATTTGCTTCTAAATGCAGGTTTTTTTAAATACCGTTTGTCTGTTGATTTGCAGGTGCTTGTTTTAATGACGCTTTTCTCTTGTTATGCAGGTGCTTGGTTCAATAACGCTTGTCTGTTGCTAATATTAATGTTCCTTCATATGCAGAATGCAAAGTACATCTATGCATACAAAACGTGTATATAACACGCAAACACACACACACACACACACACACACATATACATATATATATATATATATATATATATATATATATATATATATATAAATATATATCTGAAAATGTTAATTCTGAGGCAGGGCAATTGGATATTAAAGGACATTTGTAGCGAAATGGATGTGTATGAATCACGGTGATGTGATATATATATATATATATATCATATATATATACATATATATATATATATATATATATATACATATATATATACTTACACGTATGTATATACCACATCACTATTATATATATATAAAGTTAGATAGATGTAGATATATGAGTGCGTACAGAGGTGGACAGACAACCTATTAGTATAACCGGACCTACATCAAACTGGCTGACACCATTTCAATTACTGACATTCACCATTAGTACCAGTTTTCTTAAACGCATACCAATCCTAATCAACCTCTCACATGCAAAGCAGAGAGAGAGAGAGAGAGAGAGAGAGAGAGAGAGAGAGAGAGAAGAGAGAGAGAGCCTAAACTGCGGGTATGTCATCTTCCATAATGAGGTACCCACTCCCGCATCTTATACCAAAGGCAACCAACCCACCGCCCCCCCTCCGAACAATGAACCACCTTTCCAGCCAAAAAATGACAACAACCAACTAACTCAGTGGAATTCACACACTGAGGTAACTAGATCATAGAGTTTACGAAAGAATGATTGAATATTCAAGGTCTAGAATAGATCTCAGATAATTATCAATCATTTAAGAGCCAATTCTAGATAACCTGCTTTTCTAGAATAGACCTAATTGGTTACTTAGCGACAGGACCTACAGCTTGCTGTGGAATTCGAACCACGTTACATCGAGAATGAATTTCTAATCACCAGACATACATTCTCCTGATTCCGCGCTCGCTGTAGCTGGGAGCGAACTCGGGCTTACCAGATCGGTAGACGAGTACGCAACCTATGCTCGCCCAGCGAGAAATATACATAAATTACGGGAAAAGCGTATATATACATTAAACCCAAAAAAGCAGAATAAGCCTCCAAATTAAACAGCCAAGATTTCCCCCCATCAATTATGAGGAATTCGAAGAACATCCTTATCGTCTGACTAGTACTTGACCGTGGTTCCTGGAATACCAAGAAAAGAAAACTCAAAGAAAAGGGAAAAAAAAGAGAGACGAGATGGATAGAAGGATACTGAATGTCTTGTGAGAAAAAATGTGAATAGAGAGAGAGAGAGAGAGAGAGAGAGAGAGAGAGAGAGAGAGAGAGAGAGAGAGAGAGAATGCGTAATTGGAGGGAGGATGTAAGATAAAGCTTCGAAAAAAAAAGTTGGTTATGAAGACATAGATCTGAAAAGGAAGATCTGAGATAATGGAATAAAGGAGGGAGACTTGAAGGAAAGGATGGGGAGATGAAGAGAAAGGGATTGAAGGAGGGAGATAAAAAAAATAAATAAGAAAAAAAAACGAACTGAAGGTGAAGCGAAAGGATTACTGGAAGGGAAAAGAAAAGAAAAATCCTGGAGGAGACTTGAAGGAAAGAGAAGGAGAAAGGGATTGAAGCAGGGAGATAAAAAATAAATAAATAAATAAATAAGAAAAAACGAACGGAAGGCGAGGAGAGAGGATTACTGGAAAGGAAAAGAAAAAAAAATCCTGGAAAGGAGTAGAGGCAGAAAATACAGCAATATTGAGGAATGAAAATGATTCGGAATGAAGATGTGATATGCAGCCAAATATAAGATAACCATTACACAAAAACACATAAAATAAACGAAACTATGAAAACTTGAGCAAGAGCCTCTGGTCCCAGTAAAACCTACTGTAGAAAAGAAAGTCAACTATCAACAAAATTGCTACTTTTTCCATATATTTTTCTCTCATCGAATTTCATACAAACACACAACACACACACACACACACACAGCGGACTCGCACAAGAGACCGCATAATACTGCATATCAAGACGGAACGGCACAGGTGAGTGGAATCTCTAATGGGTATATCGGTGTCGCACTGCTGATGATGATGACGATGGCGTTCCCCAAGGGTGAGTTCCGTTCCACGCGATGGTGGACGACGGGTCTCTCTCTCTCTCTCTCTCTCTCTCTCTTAAGAAAATTCCGAGGACTTCATTCATGAGGCGGAGGTGACGTAGTAGGAACAAGAAACAAAGTACATAAGGAGGGAATGTCACTTCATATCTCTTAAGGATTTTATTTGAAGGACTTGGCGAATGTTTTAAATATGTATCAATGACTCAGTGTGAACGGGACAGACCAAAATCAAAACTTTAAAAAAATAATAATAAAAAAGATAAAACAGTACAAACTTTATTTCTTTTAAGCTTCTGTTTGAATGGCTTAACTCAAGTTTAAATAGCTTTCTATGGCCCAATATGAATAGGAAAAGAGTAAAAATGAAGCTTGTTTTACGAAAGGTTGCTTATGTAAATCTTCCAAAATAAATAATGTCTCCGCGAAAGCCTTCATATAAATAATACTGACAGGTCACTCAAAATGATTCGTACACTAACAAAATAACTATTTTATATTTCTAAAACAAAATAATGTCTTAAAGGTCTTATTCCCACTCCGTGAAACTTTTTCATATTAATAAAAAATTAATAAAAACTAAAGAGGCCAGAGAGCTGCAATTTGGTATGTTTGATGATTGGAGAGTGGATGACCAACATACCAATTTGCAGCCCTCTAGCATCAGTAGTATTTTTAAGATTTGAGGGCGGACAGAAAAAGTGCGGACGGACAGACAAATGGCTATTTCAAGAATTTTCTCTTACTGAAAACTAAAAAACAAATCATCTTCCAAACAAACTGCCCTCTGGAATACTAAACCTGGAGCCTCGAATCGCTCTGGAAACCTGGAAACTCTCCAGTCACGTGTCGCTGGAAACTCTCCAGTCACGTGACCTGTCTTCAATACCCGAGGGAATGGACTAGCATATTCCGATACCTTGACAGGACATTTCGGAACAGCGGAATAGTGGACAGGGATGAAGCGTACAAATAAAATGCGGATATGTGTGTGTCTCCTAACTTAATTTACGACGTTTGTAGCAGAAATATATTACAAAAATAATATATAAATATCATTCTTGGGCCACGAAGAAAAGTGCAATAAAAAGAATGGAGTGTATGTGGGTATGCAAAGTACACAAACATACGTTTGCTTACATCATAACCTTGAATTTACTAAACCACTATCCAGCCATTGCATCATCCTACATAAGGTAGCTGTTATCAAACAGGGATAAAAAGATTTAATTCGCCACTTCTACTTCTAGATTTGCTTGGAATACGAAAATGTCAGCTTCTTCATTCTTCTCCAAATAGTACATAAACTTTGCAAGATTTCGATCTAGTTTCATAATATAATATAATATCAATATAACATAATATAATACATAGACTGGTATCTAGAGGGTATACATTTGAAACCTACTTCTGGCAAGTTTTTGTATTAATTCCTTACAAATAGAATTACCTTCATAAAACTTTTATTTGTCTATGAAAAAAACAATTTCGAAGTTTCTGAATTTCAAACTGACTAAAAATAATTGATAAATTTTATATAAAAATGTCTACCAAAAAAAGTAGTTTAACTGTACAAGTGTGATTTCGAATTACTAAAGGTTATGTTTATATACGAAGTATTCTACAATAAGAACGTGTTTGGTCACTAAGCAAAAACTAACGGGACTGGTTCAAATATCTGCTTGTAAGGATCAGGAAATTGTTCCGAGAGAGAGAGAGAGAGAGAGAGAGAGAGAGAGAGAGAGAAGAGAGAGAGAAGAGAGAGAGAGAGAGGAGAGAGAGAGAGAGAGGCTTGAATGGACACTGAACCACAAGGCATCCAGTTTTCCTAGAAGCATACCGATATAAAAAATGTAAGATTATTTAATTTCTCACAACAAGGTATAATAGCCTTTTAATCCACGAAATTGTGAAATTAGACACATTGGATTTTGTATTCTGTAATTATACAGAGGCAATGGCTGTATCACTAGCAAAACATCAACAAATCTTTAGGATTAAAATAAAGTACTCTACACGTAGTATACCTTACAAGCACTTAGTAGGAGACATGGGTCTTGAAATAGTGTTTTCTCACTATAATTAATCTTCCTGTGAGCTTACAAACAAATGGCCAAAGGGATGTTACTACTGAGGCGATACTGTTATTAGTTATGAACAACCAACATTTGAAATGACACTTAATCCCAATCAACTTTCCCATTAAAAGAGCGAACAGCGTCTGAAGCTAAATTAAATTCAAGACACTGTTTCATGGCCTCTGAAGAGTGTTCTATCGGAAAAGTGGAAGAGGGCAAACGGAACGACAGGCAATTGAAGCCTACTTATTTGAAAATAGGTACACCTGATCATAACAACATCTAATGCGCCTCTGAAGTATTGTCTGTTTGTTTATAAGGTGTTTTCACGTTGCACGGAACCACTGTTA
>NC_061098.1:19156838-19161838 GCF_015104395.2 Macrobrachium nipponense | reverse complement strand
ACTATGCAGAACGGGTCTGTCGCAAAAGTTGCACCCTCCGCGTTGCCTAAAGTTTCTCAGGAACGTTGTAGGAAAAGACAAGCAATTCATGGCAAGAAATGACTGGACACGCCTTGCTTAACTACAGGAAATTCTTCACATGAAGAAACCGCTCGATTTTCGAGTGAAATGCAGATTTCCGTCAGCTCTTCCGCACCTTAAAAGCTACTAGATAACGAAGAGGGCATCGAGTGAAAAAAAAAAAAAAGAGTATATCTTAGTTTAACCAAACCACTGAGCTGATTAACAGCTCTCCTATGGCTAGCACGAAGGAACCTATTGGTTTCTTAGCGACGTGACCTACAGCTTATTGTGGGATCCGAACCACATGACATCGAGAAATGAACTTTTAATTACCAGAAATTTACTGGCGTCACAACACGTACGTTACTGACGCCAATGAGTTGCAGGTTAATTTAGAAACGATTATACACTGAATTAACGCAGAGTCTGTCAGCCCAAAGAACTTCGAAGCAAACGTAAAAGTATCAGCCAGGACAACAGACCCAAAACTTAGTCGCAAAAGATGAAATGTAAGATCATTCTAATTGACGTCAATACATTATATCTCGACTCTTACGCCTGATTAACCCAGTCGAATCATTTCTTTCGAAAGGTAATGCGATTACGAGAGGCTCTGTATAACCTGAGGCCCATCTCATTGCCAGACGTCACAAAATCGACAGCACGCACGTAGGCAACATCGGGAATGAAAAAGAAAAAAGTAGACCAGGCCATATCATGGACATCGAGAAAGTCAGCCAATACCAGTTCAGGCCAGATTACACAGGACAAAATCACAGGAAATCTGACTCTGACAGAAGACGGAAGATAAAGAGACATTCTGACGGAAGATAAGAGACAGTAATACAAAGGTTTACGGCCTAGATAAACCAGACGGGCAGGAAGCTCCCAGATATTCAACTTCCTGAAAGTACGACTGAGAGAACACGGAACTAGGAAAACCAGGCTACTGAACTGAATCAAATGCAGAATTTGGGGTAAAGGCCAACCCGCTGGGACCTATCAGGCCATTCAGCGTTGAAATGGAAACTGACAATAAGAAGGTTTGGAACGCGTAACGCGAGGAAAACCTAAAAAGCAGTTGCACTGTGAAACAACTGTTAGGAGAGGGGTTGGAAAGGGAGACGAAAGAGAATATGAAAGGAAGTACTATAAAAAAAAGGGGAAAAAAAAGGGGGGGGGGGGGATGAATAGATTGATCTAGTGGATACCTTTTAGTGTCACATACCTTTTCGACATGTCCTGAGTCTCCTGGAGTTTCCTGCTCGGCCTTTCTTTTTTGTTGACCATCACTTTCATTCACAAAAATGAAAGGGATCCGGAAAATGAGGATAAAAATCCAAAACGTCATTTATGCAAAACCTCATCAAGGTTTCCCATGAGCCAGAAATAAAACCCATGAAACAGAAAGCCATACTATTTGGCCTGAATGCTACAGAGCCCTAGCTTCACTCATGAATGCCAGGACATTCATAATTCGAGTAAAATCTAAAGGAACGTGTACGTAGCGTAACAGCTCATCATACTAACGTAATATTAACCAAATAATAACCCATCTTAAAGGAACTTTTATGTGAATACATAAGCATCCGGGAGACCCAGGTCAATTAGATTCCAAAGTAAACAAGCTACGGAAGAGAACAGGCCTTATGTAAATACATCCGCTACCTACCTAGATGCCTCCGACGAAAATTCAATTCATCTTGAAACAGTTCCTGTGTCATTACAACCATAATGATGTAGTTCGTACACAAGTCAAAATTGGGCCGATGTTTCTTCGGCGCAATCGAGTTTTCAGTACAACTTATAATACTGTATGAACCGCGGCCCGTGAATCTTTCACCCACGGTCAGACGGTGGCCTGTCCCATAGCGTTGCCAGACGCACGATCATGGCTAACTTTAACCTTAAATAGAATATAAAAAAAACTACTGTGGCTAGAGGGCTGCAATTTGGTAAGTTTGATGACTGGAGGGTGGATGGTCAACATACCAATTTGCAGCCCTCTAGTCTCAGTAATTTTTTAGAGCTGAGGGCGGACGGAAAGTTTTAAAAAATTATATCCGGGCCAAATATTCCCCACTGAATGCTTACGAGTAAAGTTAAAATATTTCATTCACAAAGTAAAAATATCATTTACATGATAAGGGCTACACTTCGTGACATGAGCCATCAATTTGTGAACTTCGCCGTCAGAGTAAAAACAAGGAGAAAAAATTTACTATTTAAAACAATCTTATACTCTTACTCACCTTCAAAGGCGTCCAAGGCAAAATATACAGTAGGAAATCAGTTTTTTTTTTTCTATATCAATGCAACTTTTGAAGAATTTCCTCCGCAAATGCAAATGACATTTACCTTTATTGCGAAAATGTTCAAGCGTGAATGTGAAGCGCCCCACCCCACCCCCAGAAAAAAAAATTGTATTTAATAAAAAATTTAAAAAATTTAATTGAAAATATCTTCAAGTGTGAAAGTGAAGCCAAAAATATAGTTTTTTTTAAAATAAAAATGAAAAAAAAAATTAATTACGAAAATATTCAAGCGTGAATGTGAAGCACCCCCCCCCCCCCCCCCCCCCCCCCCCCCCCCCCCCCCCCAAAAAAAAAATAATATTTTTAATAAAAAATCTTTAAAAATTTAATTGCTAATATGTTCAAGCGTGAAAGTGAAGCAAAAATAAAGTTTTTGAAAAAAAAAAAAGTTTTTAAATTAACTGCAAAAATGTTCAAGCGTGATGTGAAGCCCCAAAAAATCTTTTTTCATAAAAAAAATTGAAAAATTAATTGCTCAAAATTTTCAAGCGTGACTGTAAAAACCAAAATAAAGTTTTTAAATAAAAATAAAAAAAAATTAATTGCCAAAATGTTCAAGTAAAAAAAATAAAAGTAAAAAATAAAATAAAATAAAAGACTTCCTCACATGAAAAAACAAACATCCCTGCAATCGTGCTTTGCAGGATTTGCAGATTAATCAAGAGTCAGAGGCAGCCCCGAGAAGTTTTCTTTGAAGTGAGCCTTTTACCGAAAGTTACACGAAAAAAAACCTGCCCCTCAAACGAAATATGATTTCGAATTGCAAGATTCTAACTTTAAAACGCCGGATTATTTATTATATAGACAAACATGATTTCTTCTAGGTTTGCATAACAACTTTTAAAGTTTAATAATAATAATAATAATAATAATAATAATAATAATAATAATAATAATAATGGAAGCACAACAGTTATGTATATGTACATATATTTAAAGACTAAATCTTTACAGATTAATCTTCAAATTATGTACATATACATAAGTGTACATTTGTTTCTCCATTTTAAGACTTAAGCTACTATGAGTATTTTCAAATAATAATAATAATATAACAATAAATAATAATAATAATAACAACAACAACAACAACAACAACAACAACAACAACAACAACAACAACAATAATAATAATATATACAAGTAAATTTGAATAATGTAATAAAGATAATAATAATAACAGGACATGAATAACGGATAGAATAAGAATGTAGAGTTCATTTGTAAAAAAATACAGAGAAAACAGTAATTCATCTATAAAAAAAATAAAAATGCGTCCAAATAAATTAAACCTCTTTTGGCTAACATAGCCATCAAAACAGCAAAGAGATGTCCATTTCTGGCGATAAAAAAAAAAAATTAGCTTCATATCTTTGCCAGATGTATTTTTAGTACAACTCTCTCTCTCTCTCTCTCTCTCTCTCTCTCTCTCTCTCTCTCTCTCTCTCTCTCTCTCCCAGACCATAATTCCAACGCATTCGAGCAATGCAAGAATGACATGCCCATTTTGAGCAAGGTGTACATATCTCTCTCTCTCTCTCTCTCTCTCTCTCTCTCTCTCTCTCTCTCTCTCTCTCTCTCAAGAATGACATGCCCTGCAGAGGCAAAGTTTCCACACGCAACTTAAAAACCGTAATTGCTCGCAAGTAGGGCATTATATGACTGACAGAACTAGAACCAGCATATGGGGATAGTAATAGTGCCTTTATTATTCTCTCCAGTCTTCTCCCTGTGCCTCTCTCCCACCTACACATCCTCCAAGTATGCAATTGTGCGCAGAGAGAAGTGAAACTTGGAAGTCAACCCGATTCCCGGAAAATTAGAAATATCCTTATACGTCTGTTTGCTCTGTCTTGTAATGTGTATCTTGTTATTATCTTACTCGGATTAATAAAAGTCTTTATGAATGGCGGTTGTCTCGTTACTGGGTCTTAGTGAGTCTCTCTCTCTCTCTCTCTCTCTCTCTCTCTCTCTCTCTCTCAAAAACGACCGATTTGGCATCCCCCGGGCCCCAACTTTAAAATAGTTCCTCGCAGGACGAGTGGGTTACGTGCTCGCTTCCTACCGATTCAGTAGTCCGAGTTCGATTCCCTGCTCTGCCAAAGTGGAATCAGAAGAATTTATTTCTGGTGATTAGAAATTAATTTCTCGAAATAATGTGGTTCGGATCCCAGAATATGCTGTAGGTCCAGTTGCTAGATAACTAATTGGTTCCTAACCACGTACAAACTATCGAATCCTTCGGGTCAGCCCTAGAAGAACTGTTGATCAGATCGGTGGACTAATTAAACTAGTATATACATAACTCAACCGAACTTTAAACGAGTATTTCTAATAAAATATACCGGATTTATCTTAAATTTCGTAAGTGTAATAAGGCTCTATTTGACCGTAAATTTTAGCACGCTTTAATTTACGTTAAGTTACGAATAAAATGTCTGCAACTTATACGTCAGGGGAAAAGCTTGCATGCGCCCAGACGTCCAGAGTATGCTGGGGGTCGGATCACGCTTTTGTGTGTGTGTGTGTGTGTGTGTGTGTGTGTGTGTGTGTGTAGCTGTAGACAACAGTGCAATAAAATCATTTCAATTTCCGCCTGTTTCAAAAGCGATTTACTGATAG
>NC_061098.1:19136838-19151838 GCF_015104395.2 Macrobrachium nipponense | reverse complement strand
TAAAAGAGAGGGAAGTATTTCCTGACGGTGAAATAAAAGAGAAACTCGACATTCATAAAATTTTCCAAGCTCAGAGGCATTGCAGCACGGCAAGGTTATCTAATAAATAGCTCAAAGCGTTTAATATAAATAAGTGCACCACGGAAAAGCGTAATGTAAACACCAATCCGCTCATGGTTACCAGCGATTTCAAAATGTCATGACTCTTTTCTGTCATCCAACTCCTGGCATTTTTACCTCAAAGCTTTGTTGTCAAATGGCCTAAATCCTTTACAAATAATTCGATTGTCCACACCTTGATTCGTGCCTGCACAGCAATACAGGTCGTACGTAATTTCTGTGAATTCATTTTCCAAATCTCATGCAGCCTATCCATCGCTTGATATGTATTTTCGACGGCCTCACAAGCATACACACATACATATATACATATTAACATATATACATACACATATACATGTATACATATATAATTATATATGCATTTTATTTATACCCAAGAACAATAAAAAAAAAGATAGAAAATACGACAGGATTTGTAAAAAATAAAAAATATAAATTTAAAAATTTAATGAAAGAAAAAATAGGACTGGGAAAGTGACCAAATCTATTAGGAAGAAATAAATCGAGGAAATGGACAAATGGCTCAAACCGCAATGTAGACAAGTGAAAAACCTTGAAGGCATCTGACACTCGCGTTAGCCAACAGCACTTTCAAGTCCGATGTTGACGGGGTTTGTGAAACGTCACTGTAAAAAAAAAAAAAAAAAAAAAAAACATGCACCTGTTGCTTACATATATATGTTGGGTGTTCCATTCATGTTATCGGTTAACCAAGGTACCAATTATAATTGTAAACTATTTTTGATCCTAAAAAATATTTTTTTTAATTTTTATCAGCATTATTAGTTTACCAGATCAGATTTACAAATATTAACTAATCACATATTTCAAGCTGGTAATAAATATATGATTCAATGTTGAAACATAGCTTTAACTTCTGACGCTTATCAGGCTATAATTTTGCATAAGTCTGCCTGCGACTATGAGTGAAATTCTCTCTCCTCTCTCTCTCTCTCTCTTAATAAGTAAACTTCAACACCTCACCCTCTTCTGGCTTCATAGAGCAACATTTCACAACCAACCGCAATCAAGTAACCACCATCCATTCATATCTTGTCAGTGAGATAATGACAGTCGTCAAAAGCTGGAAGGGGCCACTCGGAATTTAATCGAGAGAGAGAGAGAGAGAGAGAGAGAGAGAGAGAGAGAGAGAGAGAGAGAGAGAGTCTCTACATCAAAAAGGGTGGGTATACAGCATATATATGCATGTTATATATACTTTTTTAATCATTACATTTAAATGAAATTGAATGCTAATATAATATGGATCATTCGTGATGTCTGTGCAAATAGGCAGTATAACTACATGTAATTAACTCAGTATCGTATTATTACGGTACATGAATACATATTTAAAGCAACTCTTTTTCTACATTACACACAAACAATAAAAGCTAATAGTAGTCAGTATACAATCATGCTTATAGCAACCAAACCACAAACTAATCTTAACCAATATGAGCCTTCAAAAATGACTTCAAAAATTCCAGGCGGCTGACTGCACACACTTGAAACTGGAATTCAAAAACATTACTAAAAAGGCAACGCATTTCGTTTTTCATTTCCGCTTTTTTCAGCTCGAATTTCCACCCAATCGCTATTCCTCCCCTGTTATAAGAGAGAGAGAGAGAGAAAAAAGTTCAATTAAATCTATTTGTCGTGACTTCATTTAAAGTTAGATGACATAAAGCTGGAATAATGGGGAACTCGAAACCACATCTCTCTCTCTCTCTCTCTCTCTCTCTCTCTCTCTCTCTCTCTCTCTCTCTCTCTCAAATAAACTCAAATAAACTCTTTCTCCATCTCTTAAATGCAAGGACATACAAATGAGAGACGATTCTCTCTCTCTCTCTCTCTCTCTCTCTCTCTCTCTCTCTCTCTCTCTCTCTCTCTCTCAAGTGAACGGTCACACGAGTGAAACCACAAAAGCTATTACACAAACTATCTCTTTCCAGAAAACTAACAACAGTTTCAAAACGCGATAGATAGTGTGATCTATCACAAAGGCAAAGAAAACGAAGCCGCTCATGAACGGGGTCAACTTTGAACGATAGTTTGCTAAGAATCACAAGTTTCCGCTCGTTATTACGACGAAGGTTTAAAAAATATTTAAAAAAAAATGACAAGACTTCGGAGACCTCATCTATGAAGACCTAATATCGCCCGCTCATAAAGACAAAGTCATCATAAAAAGGCGTGTTCGATCGAACATGCTCTGTGATCTCGCATTTTCATCTTATTTTACGAAATAGGAACGTGGGCAAAATGTATGCAGATTTCAGAATTAAGGTAAATGAGAGAAGAAAAGGCAGACTTCGTGAAAGGTAAATAGAGAAGAAAAAGCAGACTTCGTGGAAATTATAGAGAAGAAAAGGCAGACTTCGTGGAAATTATAGGAGAGGATAAAAACTTGATGGGAGGAGAAAGAACGGATTTCAAGGGGACAAGACGAAAAACAATCGATAAATAAAAACTAATTGTATGAAGACGACCGCAGAGAACGGTTGCCACGGCAACCATAACCTCTCAAGATCACAGACAATCCCTCACCAAGACAGTTTAAACGTCCTTTGAAGTAAGGCCAAATGCAGTGACTCGGAAAAGTACCGAGTCACTTCAATGCAAGCAGACGTTGCAAGACCTTTATAAAAGACTCCAAGTGACATGAGCGTAAAGCATGAAATACTTTATACATATTTCCGAAATCAATGAAGACGAGTTTCCAAATTTACAATTGCTTATTATACAACCTAAGAGTTTAGTCCTGCAGTACAGCATAAACATTACACTTGGGATGAGAAATTTTTTTTTCCATCGGGTTGTAAATTCCCGAAATGTTTACTAGTATTACACCAATCTCTGTTTTTTTCTCTCTCTCCCTTTTTTCGGCCATGCCCCTAGGTAAAGTAGGTTACCCCTAGGTATTAGCTATAGGTTATATATATGTATATATATATATATATATATATATATATATATATATATATATATATATATATATATACACACACACACGTATGTATATAGATAATTTCACCGTCGCGAAACCGATATCCAAAATCATCATGGAGGTTATGAAAACAACATTAATGAAATCATATCCGGATAAGAAGGATTAACGGGACGCATGAGAGAGCAACTGTAATGCGATTATTCTCGGGATTTAGCGAGGGAGCCGTAAATCTTATAATCATATAAACTGATGAATGTGAATGTGCATTGCAAAATTTGCATTGCATTTTGCATCATGAGACCTAGATTGAACGTGCATGTATGTATATATGTATGTATGTATATATAGTATACACACAAACATATATATATATATATATATATATATATATATATTATACATACATATACATACATACATACATACATACACACACATACACACACACAAATATATATATTATATATAATATGTAAACATATATATACACACATATATGTGTAAATATTTACATATGTATAAATATGTGTGTGTATATATGTTGTATTAAAGGAGAACATCATCACTCGGCACAGGTATATTAGGTAATCCATTATTGTTGACAACTTGACAAATTTACAGGTAATTAAACTGTGTGAGAGAGAGAGAGAGAGGAGAGAGAGAGAGAGAGAGAGAGAGGAGAGAGAGAGAGAGAGAGAGGTCTACTACAACTATTCTTTTAATCTGAAAAATGTGAGTGAGTGTGAGAGAGGATGTGGAGATATCTCTGACGTTCAATTTGCCCGACGAATCCGAAAAACTTTATAAAAAAAAAAAAAAAAAAAAAAAAAAAAAGCGACGAAAGACGTGACAGCTTCAGGTCTATATACTTCAGAGCAGACGAATTTCCAAAGATAAAAAATTCCACCCCTTCGCTAAAAGGCCGCGCTGGAAATGTTCAAAGCCCCGTATGTGTATGCATAAATTGCGTGCATGGATGAAGTAAAAACTACACAGCATGCAGGCATGACCCATGATAAACGAAAGCAATATATATATATATATATATACTATATATATATATATATATATATATATATATATACACACACACACACACACACACACACACACACACACTACATATATATATATATATATATCATATATATATATATATATATATAATATACATATATATAATATAAAGATAAACGTCAGAACCGTACATTCAATCAATACAAATGCATCAATAAATAATATTATTCACATATCCAAGACTTTTAATTCTCACAGCCACTTCTCAGAGTCCATATACACTACAGCCATTTAATAGACGGGTTTCTGTCTACCATCCGCAAAAATAAATAAATAAAAATATAATAGTAGTCATATATCAAAGACTTCATTCCTACGGCCACCTCTCAGAGTTCCAATAAATCTATGAACTACAGCCATTTACTAGGTGGTTTTCTGTCTACCATCCGCAAAAATGAATAAATAAAAAAAATAAAGAGTAAATTAAGCAGACCCTTTTCTTGCTCAGGCTCAGACAAAAAGGAGATTCATAGACAGATCCAACCCAATGGAAACTCCAAAGCAGGCTGGATAACATAACAAGTTTATTTTTTTGCATCAGTCTGCTTGGGGTCAGGTGCACTTTCTACGACATCAGTTACTATTAAAGAAAATTAATTCTAAATATGAGGTAAATGTTGTACGATGAACAGACGTAAAACTGTTACGGGAGAATTCATGTAAATATTGTACTATTCGAATTGGAGACTAATGTATATTGTACTTTTTAAATAAAAGATAAAATAAAAAAAAAGTAACTATGTTCGCAAAGAAAAATACAGCTTGGATTTCTTCTCGGGAATTCCCCTACTCCTTCACGTCAGCTATATTTCCTTTCTTTTATTTGCCCCTCACTTTCTCCATAACTATATCTCGGAGGAGGAGGAGGAGGAGGAGGAGGAGAGGAGAGAGAGAGAGAGAGAGAGAGAGAGGAGAGAGAGAGAGAGAGAGAGAGATACAAAACCGATTTCCGATGGTACTACGAAAAGAGGAGAAAGTGGAAGAGTGAGTAGAGGAGGATGGATGAGGAAGGAGGGAAGGAGGAGAGAGTAGAGAGGAGGAAGGAGAGAGAGAGGAGATGAGAGAGAGAGAGAGAGAGAGAGAGAGAGAGAGAGAGAGAGACTATTTGACCACGCAATTCACCGTTTCATCAAACTGTGCCAAGAGTAAACCTCAATCAGACCCACATCAACATCGAGAGGCCTGGATCAAACATGGGAAATATGGGGGAACATCAAACCATTTCATCTCGCCAAAGGGGTTAAAACGGCACTAAGCAAACACACCTACGGGCAGTATGTAATGTACCTAAAATGGTCGGGTACTACATCGTCAGAAAGGACGCAACTCAGGAGAGTCTCACCCGACGCTGGACGACAGCAAGTCTCAATGAGGACTTCTTCACTGCCAAAAGACTATACATAGTTGTATAGTTGTCAGAAAATAAAATAAATGGTTACAACTGTCTTATCGCTGACACAATGACAAAATCGTCATTATTATAAAATACAGACGCCTCATTATATATATATAAAAAAAAAACGCTTTTAACTCCTTTTAGCGGGAAACCTTGACAATCACGCTAAATATAATGCACTGAAGCTTCATATACCGGGAAGCCTTTACAATGATGTTAAATATAATGAAATGAATTTTCATATACCGGGAAGCTCTTAAAATGATGCTAAATATAATGCACTGAATTTTCATATACCGGGAAGCACTTACTATAATACAAAATATAATGCACTGAATTTTCATATACCGGGAAGCACTTACTATAATACAAAATATAATGCACTGAAATTTCACAAACAATAGAATAAATACCAAGTTGCGATATAGATTCACATCAACCGTGCATCTGATGTCTAGGCCAGTTCCTTATCGACACTCCCCTGATTAGCTGTTGATATACCAATATCAGGGCTGGAAACTCTCAGTCTCTACTCGAGAGTTCACATGGGCAGGATGCATGTTCCACGTCTCCTGAGAGATACGTCTTTCAAAAGTATCCCTTAGAAGAGGTGGAGCATACATCAAATGCACAGTTCATGTGAATCTACTATAATAAAACCTATAATTCGACTTTAAACAAAAATTTAAAAAAAGAAGGAAAGAATGAGATAATCTCATAAGAAGTCGTTTTTTTCAAAATTCCAAAATTCCTTCATTACTGGCCCCGGCTATCATATCGGAAGTCTGCATCTTGCCCGAAACAAGGCGGCTATCCTGCAGAGAGAGAGAGAGAGAGAGAGAGAGAGAGAGAGAGAGAGAGAGAGAGAGAGACGGAAGCCTCGAAAGTCTTTAAAAATGGCGCTGTAAAAACGCGTTTCCTATTTCCAACAAACGATTACAAGATTCTCGGAGCTTTTGATGTTGTCCGAGAGAAAACTCGAAGGAGTAGACGAGAATCAAAGGCAGAATCTCTCTCTCTCTGTCTGTCTCTCTCTCTCTCTCTCTCATGTCGACATCAAACAAGAACAAACTTTTTTTTCCTTTTCTTTTATCTCAGGGGGTTTTCGAATATGCTTTCATCAGCAGCCTGAGCCGAATTAGTGTCGTTTGCACACACATCTTCAAGAAATGAAGAGAGAGAGAGAGAGAGAGAGAGAGAGAGAGAGAGAGAGAGAGAGAGAGAGAGAGAAATATAATTTGAAGCCGTAGCATATTAAAAGCAAAAAACAAATGTCGTCGAGAGAATGAAAATATAAATAATTTCCCAACGTGTAAACAACAGAAGTATACATAGGACAAAAAACAAACAAAATGCCAAAATGGATGCACAGATAATAAACATACGAGTGCAAAAATAATCAGAATTTTAAGGTAACGTCAGTCCCAAAGCAATCTTATCGCAAATGATTTCCAGAGAAACGTTTCTGTTCCAGACAGTGTTTAAGATAACCTTTTACATTTTCCTTCCATTCCCTTTCAGGCGCTGGAATGAAGAGTTGTTGGAAGGGAGAACACCAAAGTGATGGAGAATGGAAAAACTCGCTCCATTCTCTCTCTCTCTCCTCTCTCTCTCTTTCGTACTCTTTTACATTTATGTCTACCTACACCCTCTTTCGCCAGGCCATTACAATTCCTTTCATCTTCTGTTTACATGTTTGAGAGAGAGAGAGAGAGAGAGAGAGAGAGAGAGAGAGAGAGAGAGAGAGAGAGAGAATGGTGGATGTCAATCAAATAATATCATTCGCGGAAACTCTCCCCTTTCTAGATAACATATATCACAGTAACGAGCAAGAACGCCATGACCAAGATATTTAACGCCATATAAAGCTGCTGTTTCATTGGGATATACAGAAAACATAATTAGTTATAAAAAAAATCGATATGAATATATACTATAATCTCAAAAACTCACCATAACGTGATTAGAAAATATTTGAAGTAATAAAAGTGCACACTTATGTGAGCTGTGTATTAATAATTTTTATAAGACGAAAGCTCCCGTCTTGTAAAATTTTTGAATACACAGCTTACATAAGTGTGGACTTTTATTACTCCAAAATATACTATAACGCTTAGACGGTATGGGTGTTTTTGCTGAATTTCATACATTCTCTCGCTCTCTCTCTCTCTCTCTCGTAATCACATCTCTCCTGATCAAGCGACAACGACGTATAATGTGAGTTTACTTAAAAATTCAAAAAAATTATGTATAAAAAAATCTTTTTCATCAGAAAGTCAGCGCCATCGAGCTAAAATATGAGATTATACGAAAATCTAAAATAAATAATATCAAAACACTTCACTTTCACTGAAAAGTCAGAGCCATCGAACTAAGGAATCCAGAATACATTATTTTCCCATTTGGAGAGGTGATTCCTGGAAGACGTACGGCTCCACGATTCCAGCATCCACGACGCAACAGCCTCGGATTTCGGGTCTTGAGAATTTCCGCGAATAAAATTAAAAGTTCCAGATCCAAACCGAAGCGGGCGGAAGTTTATGAAAATTGTAATATTTTGCCTCCATGTTTCATGATTGGTAATGTGGGAGAGTTAGAGACTCTTAAACTTTACGTTACTATCTACATATCTATCTATCTATCTATCTATCTATCTATCTATCTATTATCTATCTATCTATCTTAATCTATATATTTATATCTATCTATATATATATTATTAATAATATATATATATATATATATACCAACACATATATAAGTAATATTAATATATATATACTATATATATTATATTATTATATATATATATATACACACACATATATATATATATATATATATATATTATAATATATTTATATATATAATATATATATATATAGATATATAAATATGCTTAAAAATCACAGTAGATGCACGTGACTTCATTATATAAGCGAATACCTCGGGACAACGAGAGGCAGGTCAGTACCAAGCGCTTTCTCCAGTTTATTCAGGCATCGACAGGAGAAAGCGCTTGGTACTGACGTTCTGCCTATCAATTTCCTGTGGGATTCGCTCATATTCATATAATATATATATATATATATATATATATATATATATATATATATATATATATATATATATATATATATATATATATATATATATACAGCCTAGGCCATACGGGGGGTGCTGAAAAAATCTCCAGGATTATAAATAATAAAGGATATATTAAAAATAAAAGCATATGAACATTGAATCAAAGAGGTAAAAAAACATAGAAAATATATTTAAAAGATATGGACCTGTCAGCAAATCAGCGGAGCAAATGAATGGGCAAGGAGACTGGAAAAAGAGGTGAGAAGGAGGACCAGATGGATTGATAGAAGAGGACGCGTGATGTAAGCACCAAGTGCAGATAAAGCACGGAGGGTTGATTACTGGAGTCCAATATTATGGAAGAATAAATCAACCTAATAAAACAATGGACAGGCTGAATAAAGATCTGGAAATCAAATAGACTGAAACTGTATACGAAGGCGAATTATGTGTGTGTATATTATATATATATATATATATATATATATATATATATATATATATATATATATATATATATATATATATATATATATATATATATATATATATATATATACATATAATAATATATATATATATATATATATATATGAATAACTTGATCACGAAATATATATAAAACGTGATGCTATGTATAAACATAATGGTAATGCCACGGAGGAACAAGAAAAGCGAGAACTGCCTGAGATCTTTCCGTCTTAACGACCCTTTACGGAAGGCAAGACTGATCAGAACAGTGAGAAACACAATGGAACAATATTTAGAAGATTTCGTCGATTAGAAAATATAGCATTTAAGAATCATATTGATTTAATCATGAAAGGGAGACGCTGGTGGCTTTGCCACGCCCTTCACATAAGCCCTGAGAGAATTGTACATCCTAGACAGGACCCACTTAGAGCTCCAAGTTGGTTGGTCCTGATTCTAGAGTCAGCTGGGTTCCCGTGGGCGTCAGATGAGCTGGAAGACCCAGACCTGACCCTATACTTGGATGGGAACTGGAAGAAGGGATACTGGAGATGAAGGGAGACTGTGGAAGATAGAGCACAGGAAAGGCGAGAGTGACCGAAATTCACAGAGGCTCTTGGCGTCATCCGGAGTTGGAGTTGATGCCAAGTTTCACTTTTTCTACATTTTCGCTTACTCGGGGAGTAAGCCTACAAACTACTTAGTTGTTGTTCTTCTTCTTGTTGGAGGGGTATGAAAGCCCTATGGAAAAGCCTATAAAGGTCTGAAAAAGGTGTTCAAGATACAGGAATTTTAGGATAAGATATTTGATATTTATTCATTAGAATGAAAATGTAAAAAATGAATAATGTGCATGTTAAACAGTACAAAAGAATTATTTCTAATGAAATACAGCGTGTTTATTTCAATTTTCGTTGGTGAAACAATACTCTACATGACCGTAGATTTTAGCCCGCGCCCCGAGTAAGCTGGAGGTCGGATCATGCCTTGTTGTTATCAGGGATTCTTTGACCTCTGAATAGTTTAGTGTACGAGACACCCACTTACTGCCGAATACGGCAGTTACGAGAGAAACAGAATGACATCCCCTGCTAATTCTCCAATAAGACAAAACTATTGAAACAGTTTATGCTTTGTGACCTACAAATTAGTAAATACAAACAAGTTTGACATTCTAAATTGCAGTCTGGTATTATCCCTGGGTAAGAGGTTAAGATGGAATGCTAATAAATATTTTTTTTAAATATACAATATTAACTTACGTTTGACAATCCAATTCCCTTGATTACGAAACTCATTTTAATCACCGAAAGATCAGTGCCATAAAGCCTTTTTACGTTTAACGTTTTTCTAAGCACCTATAATTGAAAACCATTAAAGCACGTACAATTTAAACCCATTAAAGCAAGTATAATTGAAACCCAGTAAAGCACGTATAATAGAAAACCATCAAGTTATTGTTGCTGCGAATTATGTTCGTGTTTTAAAAAATGAACTTAATTGAAATTTGAGGTCTTGTTCCGTATCGGGAAAATCTAATAAACTATTTCACGCACAAACCAAACCAACCGAGTCGGGATCCATCCATCCTTTCCCTGCCTTACATACATTTTAACATTAAGTGATTCTGTGATTTCAAGCGCACACACACACACACACACACACACACAAAACGAAAGTCACACACCTCATATGATGCGGCTCAGTTGAAAACTGGGAAAACGTGACTGTGTCATCAGAGTTCTCTCCCCACCCTCTCTCCCCCCGTATACAATTCACATTTCACAATTATGACTTAACTGAAAAATATTCGTACCAAATACAACATGTCGACCCACTGACCCGCATGCGACGCCCCTAAACGGCCCATCACGGCGTCAGAGGGGCCCTAAATGACAAATACCGCGAACATATTGCCGAAGGAGACGTCACCATGAATGCGCCAGGAATGCACTATAGCAAGGGCGGGGAGCTGCCGCCTCGCCTCTGCATTCCAAGGACGATGCATTTGCGCCGCTCGAATTCCCGGAGGAGGTTTTACGAGAAAAAGAACCCAGATACAAGTGTTCCTTCCTCGCGCCTGTGAGAAATCCTACATAATACCATACGCACCTGGGACTTCATCGACCCCAGAGGACGACAGGATGAGCACTTGGGATGAACAGGAATTGCTGAATGGGGAGGAGAAGGAATCGATGGGCGGGGAAGAGCAATTGAAATACGGGGAGAAGAGGCTACAGGGGAGAGGAGGCGGAGGAGGAGGAGGAGGAACTGATAGATGCAAAGGAATATCATGGAGGAGACAGAGAAACTGAGGGAGGGTAACAGACTGAGGGAAATAAGAGAAAGAAATGAAACCGAGGTAAAAAAGGGAATCACGCAAACAAGAATACGTTCGAGTGAAGAACAGAGAGAGGGGGAAAAAAGGGAAGAGAGAGGGATCTTGAAGAGCAAAGAATTGAAGGCAAGAGTAAATCCTCAATCAATGAAAGACTCCTTCAAAAGGCAGAGAAAAGAAATGATAAATACAATTAATAAATAGAGAACTGAATGGCAACTAAATAAGGAGTAAATATTTTTTTTAAAGAACCGGAGGTGATATTAAAAGAGAAACAAATATGGAAAATCGAAAAAGGCCGTGCACACCGACACGTAAGCAAATGCCGTTTACGACTCTTATTTGTGAAAGAAAACCCAGGAAAAACGCGGCAATATGACACGTGTGTCCTCTGTCCTAAAAAAAAAGAGGCTGAATAATCTTTTAATCTGATTATAAATAAAAAGGCTCACTCGCGGCGCTTCCTGCCATAAGCCATGTTCTAAAAAATATAAACATGTACGCCACAAAAGCACCTCCATTAGCACGAGATACAATGAGCTTGATAGCGCACGCTACGATGTGTTAGAACCCGGCGCTGGCCATTATGTTTCCCCTAACCTCCTGATCCCATACCTACCCTGCCCCCAAACAGGGTGGATAAACAGGTTTGCAGAAGGAGGGTGGATGTGTCATGTCTCCTATACTCTACCAATTCCCTACCTAGCCCGCCGAAACCAATGGCAAATAAACATGTTTGCAGGAGGAGAATGGATGTGTCATGTACCCCTACCCTCCAAATCCCCTACCTACCCTGCCCCACCTGGGTCGGACAAACAGTTTTGCAGAAGGATGGCCTCATGTCTTCCCCACCCTCCCGATCCCATACCTACCCCGCCACTACTCGGGGCGGACAAGCAAGAAAGATCGACTCGGATTTTCTTATTATAGATATAATAGGCTTCCTAAAAATCTACAAAAAAAAGAAAAGTACCTCGAAAAAATGAGGTAATAATCACAGTTACCCATCAATGATTTTAATTATCCTACATTTTTTTTCAGGTTTTATATACATTGTGGATCTGGGGGGGGGGGGGGTTTAGTTACGATACACAGCTTACATATATATATATATATATATATATATTATATATATATATATACATATATATATATGTGTGTGTGTATGTAATGTATATATATATATATATATATATATAATATTAGTATATATATATATATATATATATATATATATATATATATATATATATATATATATATATATATATATATATATATAGATAAATAATTTCCAATCCTGGAGGATGTCTATTAAACCGAAAGACACAAAATTAACCTTCGAGGAGAGTTGGAACAGAGAGAGAGAGAGAGAGAGAGAGAGAGAGAGAGAGAGAGAGAGAGAGAGAGAGAGAGAGAAACGGTAAATGTGGGATGTCAAAGTACAGACCGAGCCTAAAAATAGGGAGACCCATTTACCTAGGCAATCCAGAAAACGGAAGAGAAATACTGCTTAAAAAAATCCCTTTGGTAAAGGATGGATGGAGAGAGAAAGGGGGAAAACACAGAGCAGATGTTCAATCCTGAAAAACATTCATCCTCTTCCCAGCCAAAAAAAAAAAAAAAAACTTGCAAGAGAAAGGATCCCTTCCATGAAAGAGGGAACGTCAGATTACAAGACTCCTAACAACCATTAGTTTAATTACTTCTCTCTTCTCTCCTACTCTCTCTCTCTCTCGCTCTCCTCTACTCTCTTTCCCTTCTCTTCCTCTCTCTCTCTCTCAATTCTGAATGTTGTCAGTCATGCACAACGGGCACAAAGACTTTTATCTTGAACATGTTCACAGGCTTTGTTCAGTAGGACAAGAACTGACGTGGACAGAGAGGCGGCTCAAGTCCGCAACAGAATAAATATTAGTTGTTTTCTAGAACATACATTGGTTTTCCTTTGTATCGTGAGGTGTGCACTCAACAAATAATTATTCCAACCAAATTAATCGTTCAGATTGTCTCAGCAATCTGCCATGCATTATTTTGATTAGGTAAACGGGAATGCATACATGTTACAGCTACAGTTGAATAAACAACGGATACTCAGGAATTTTACTTTTCCCGTTAATATTTGGCAGTTATACATGCATTTATATATATATATATATATATATATATATATATATATATATATATATATATATATATATTAAGCGAATACCACAGGAAAATAGTAGGCAGAAAGACATTACCAAAACGCTTTCGACTTTATTTGGGCATCATCGGGCCACAAAATAATAAAGGTGAAAGCGTTTGGTACTTTCTGCCCTATTTTTTGTTTTTTTCCTGTGGTATTCGCTTATATACATATATATATAGATATAGATATATATATATATATATATATATATATATATATATATATATATATAATATATATATACACACACGTATATATACGTATATATGTATATATATATATATATATAATATATACTATATATATATATATATATATATATATATATATATACGTATATATGTATATGTATATATATATATATATATATATATATATATATATATATATAGATATATATATATATATATAATGTACATGTGTATAAAGCTATCAAAGTAAGAGTAGTGACACTAAAAGCAATATAATAACCGTTGCAGCTGCAAAACGATGACAGTTCTCATAAAATAACAAACGACAAAACGATTACGGTACAGCCACGAAATTCCTCACTGGGCGCCACAAAGCCTTCCGTGAAAAAGCAGAAAGGAAGAGGAGGATTTTCCAAGGATGATCCTCAAGCGATCACTAAATTACTACATCCTACATCCTTTCGGCTCTACCAAGGAATCGTCCTCTCCAGAGGCCTTTCTATAGAGCAGACGCGGCATTCCCTGGGTAACTTAATAAAAGAGGACTTTTCTTTCTTCCTAATACCCCCCCTCTTGTGCCCTACTCCTCACGCCCCAGCCCCCTCTGGTATCATCACCCACCTCCTCCACCTCTCATCCTATATCAAAATCAAGTCTGGTAATATGCCATCTCTCTTGGGATCAGGCGAGAAGGTACAAGGCGGGAAAGTATATGACAATATCTAATTGGGATAAGGGATTTTTTTTTTTTTAGTGACAGCAATGATATAACCCTAAATATAACTATATAACTTAATAAATTATATATATATATATTTATGGATATTAATATATACATATAC
The DNA here is from genome assembly GCF_015104395.2 of Macrobrachium nipponense. Lineage (NCBI taxonomy): Eukaryota > Metazoa > Arthropoda > Malacostraca > Decapoda > Palaemonidae > Macrobrachium > Macrobrachium nipponense. Next base: position 19,137,169 of record NC_061098.1, on the reverse strand, counting down.
ACATATATATATATAATGTGTAAGTATATGCACATATTGTTCAACTGTGTGGAACCATACAGACGTACAAGACCAGAGAGTCTGATACTACGTGTGGACCTACTACGCTGCTCTGAGTTTTTCCTTCCTTCCCTTTAACCGTTACTTCCTTAAAATCCGGCGAACCGTCCTTAACCTAACTACCAGGGCGGAGGAGAGGCCCCCAAGAAGCAGCAGCTCTATCGCTCCGATAAGTAACATCCCACAGCGGGAATTCTGTATTGAAAAACTTCATCAACTTGCAGATAAAAAAAGTTGTGTAAGTTCGCTGGACTGAACTTCACCGAACTCC
>NC_061098.1:19129338-19131838 GCF_015104395.2 Macrobrachium nipponense | reverse complement strand
AGTATATGAAAAGACACAAACGAGAGAGAGAGAGAGAGAGAGAGGAGAGAGAGAGAGAGAGAGAGAGAGAGAGAGAGAGAGAGAGCATAATCAGATCATTATTAACCAGTGTTTTACTATTCTGCCCACTTTATAAAAGTTCCCATTGTCTGTCCAACTCACGAGGAATTAAGCCAATTAGTGCCATGAAGGAGGAAAGAAAAGAAAGAAAAAAAAGTCTTGGAAGAAAACATCGAAATTGTTTAAAGCTTCCCAAAGCCCCTGGCGGCTGAACCAATTATCGAAAGAGCTCATGGGAGCAATTAAGAAAACTGCAGCTCTCTCTCTCTCTCTCTCTCTCTTTCTCTCAGACTTTGGCAATCTCCCCAATCTAAGTTTCTATCGCGTTTTATCTAAGTTCGAGTTCCTTTTTTGTGTTTCCCCAAGGCCGCTTTTATCCCGGGGGAGCTTCTCGCATATTTCATTGGACATGGTTTTGTTTTCGTAGCCCATTCACTCTGCGCTCGTGAGTTTCACAAAAATGCAACAGACTTTTGACTTAACTACATTCCCACCAAATCTTTAAGTGTGTTCCTTCGTGTTTCAACTGCTCTCCATCTGGCTTTCCATCATGGTTTACTCAAGTTTCCAACGTTGTTTTTTTTTTTTTTTTTTTTTTTTTTTTTTTGGATGGGTGGGAGAGGGGGAGAGTTGTACCTAGCAAATGATCACTCACGTTTCAACCTAGTTCCGAGTCACCAAGGTTCCTCTTATATTCCTGTACGTTACCCAAGCAAGCACTGAAGAAATAACGCAAGGAAGAAGAAGAAGAAGAAGAAGAAGAAGAAACCAGCCATTTTGATGGGCATCTTGAATGAGTAAGATTTGAAATAAGGAACAATCCACTCTACGTATTTTTCTCACAACGAATTCCACAGTCCACGCAACCGTAACCTGATTGGGAATACTTCGTCCATTCCTTATAAGTAATTCCACGCAGCTATGACTGAATCCATCTTCCATAGACATATTTCCTTACTATCTTTTATTATTCTTATACTTATATCACAGATATATCTAACTCACATGACACACCTCACATAACACATAAGTGCCGTACAAATTTTATCTATATCTAAATTCACTCTACCCTGGAATTGATATATTTCATATATGTACCGAAGGGGAATTTTGTAGTGTAGCTCGAATGATATATATATACTATGATATATATATATATATATATATATATATATATATATATCTATCCGGTATTGCAAAAAGATTTTTCCAGCATTGGGAACAAATCATTTCTTACTATAAATATACCTTCCCTTCATACTAAAGCATCTATACTCCTAATCTTACGAAGAACAAATTTCATCTTTCAACGAATAAGACCCAAGGACTCTATCAAGCCATTCCCTTCCAGACGCCAAAATTAGCGCAAATACTCGAGGTTAATTAGCGCATTTCGCTAAACCCAAAATACACTCTTTAGGGCATGACGTGATTTCAGCTCGTGGAAGACGACGCTCCGCTAAGGATGAAACTCCTTCCAAAGCCATAATGGAGGCAGCCCTGAACAGATTTCCAATATATAGAATAATTGAGGGAAACTGCCTCTGACGAGAGAGAGAGAGAGAGAGAGAGAGAGAGAGAGAGAGAGAGAGAGAGAGAGAAGAGAGAGAGAGAGAGTTATGTGAATCAGATCTAACAAGGACAATTTGAGACTTACATACATCCATCCAAAAGAGATGAATGATCCAAACAAAAATTACGGATTAAATAAATAAATAAATAAATAAATAAATAAATAAATAAATAAATAAATAAATAAATAAATAAATGTTTGAAACTTATATGCATCCATCCAAAATAGTTGAGAGGTCCAACCAGAAATTACGGATTAAATAAATAAATAAATAAATATATAAATAATGACATTTTTAAATAATTTAAGAAGCCGAGGAAAAGAACCAACAATAAACACGGGCAATACTATGCAAATATAGTAATCATTACCAATTTCAGAAAGTATGATTATCAAGATCATTGGCTTATAAAGCCGTAAAAGCCATTTTCTACAGAAATATCCTTTTTTTCATTAAATGTTAAATGTCAATAAAATTCCAAATGTAGAAGGAAATTCTCGTTGAAAGTAAATGCAATTTTCCAATGCTAGTCAATAAAGGGATGGAATTCCGCGGAAAAACAACATTTGTATATCCTCATTCAATATTCGGATAATTATTCTTCCTCCCTTATTCCCTGGTATTCTCTCTCTCTCTCTCTCTCTCTTCTCTCTCTCTCTCTCTCTCTCTCTGAAAGACTCTGAAACAAAAGAGGAAAAACCAGGATGAATTCACCTTTTACTCTTTGTTCTTTCAATTGCTCCCAACTGTCTTCCGTCTTTCATACCCCAGAGAGAGAGAGAGAGAGAGAGAGAGCAGGAGAGAGAGAGAGAGAGAGAGAGAGAGAGAGAGAGAGAGAGGTTCTCCTCTGGCCTTAGCAAGGCTGA
>NC_061098.1:19111838-19121838 GCF_015104395.2 Macrobrachium nipponense | reverse complement strand
GAAAATCCTATGCCACGTTTATTTACTCGCCATTTTGACCTTTAATATCAAGAGAAATATTAATTAAAATAACTTTCAACGCTCCATGGAATCATATTTCCAGCCGCAAGTCCAATAAGTCGCCTTTCAACCAGAACCTTGCATCGTATGGGTTGGATTGGGTTGCAGAATTCAGGGCTGGGACCTATGAGGTCTTTCAGCGCTGAAAGGCGAAAATGAAAGTACAGAAAGTTCGTAGTTGCACGATGCAACAATTGTTAGGACATGATGGACAGTAAGGTAGGAGAGAATATAAACGGAGGTACAGTAAAAGGAACGAAAGGGGTTGCAGCTAAGGGTCGATGGGATGCTGCAAAGAACCTCTAGTAATGCCAGCAGTGCCCTCGCCACCCTTCCACCAAAACCCCTTCAGATTTTTAATAAGATAACGGTCAGATTTTTAACAAGATAACTGTCTAACTTTGACAATATCTGGCCAATTTTTATATCAACCCACCCACATGAATCACTACGCCCATAAAATACCCCAATACCCAGGTAACTGTACCCAAAGGCATTTCATTAAGCCCGATGCCAGTTAGCCAAACTCACAGTGCCGCCGTTGCAGCCTTCAAAACCAACCCGCCTTTGGGAACGCGCAGACCACCCTAAATAACAGCCTTCCACGGGCCAGAACTCATCCAGCACCGCCCGCACCAGCGGGACGCCCACTCCGCCTTTAAAACCGCCCATCCCGGGTGCGTGTTGATTTTCTCACAACCAGACACAGGCAAAGGCATCCATCACCGTTAATCATATTAGCCTGGTGATAAATGGTGGGTAACGACACATAAAAACACGTTAGTTCCATTAAGCCTACTAATGCCTCGGTTTCTTTTTTTTTATTTTTTTGTTTAACTCTCTCATTTCTTTCTAAAGCGCGAGTGGTAATTTGGAATGCAAAAAGGTCATAATGGCAGTGGTGTTCAGTAGTGATATATCATTTTAGACTTGCCGGCCTCATCAAACTGCTGCATTAATGACCGTTAGATTCATCGCTCAAAAAAAAAAAAAAAAAAAAAATACCGGGATTGCTATTAGCACGCTTGGGAACGTTGGAAATACATTAATGTTAAAACCCGTGTTGGTTTATTGGTCAATTAACGGCATTAATATGTCCGGGTTTACGTAGGTTCAGCATTTTTTTAAAATCCTAACATCAAGAAAACAATACGTACTGTTTAAGAGGGCAAATAGATATTGATCACAAGGCATCAGTGAAAACACCGCCAAGCGTATCGGAGTCACACGGGAGCATTTCTTTCCAAAAGACCGCCCTCATTATTCACTGCCCAATACTCTCTGTCCTGCAAACAAATAAAAACCGTCGTAAAACCGAGCGCAATCGCACGAACTCAATAACACCCGATCCTTATAACGGAGGTTCAAAATATACCACCGAAAGGAAGACTGCCAAAACAGCCTTTTGGAATTCCAGGGATAAAAACTCCCCACGCCTCCCTTCGACTTTCGCCTCTACCGGAACCTGCCGTAGGCATCAAGGTCCTTCGCGCCAGAGCTTTTCATAAAGCGAAATAAAGCGACTTCAAAAATCATAACCGTAACTCTTACGGCCTTATGAAATAGGATCGTAATTCGCAATGAAAACAGGATCACACGCTCGAGCTCCCATGTTTTGACAGCCAGGGCAACATGAGAGTTACATTACGGATTAATATTTCTTTTTCTTTTTTTCATAGGAAAAAAATTCCTTAACTTGAGGGAGGCATTGAAAAGTACAACTCGAGTGCGAGCGCGCACGCACGGAAAATAACAAAGCGGTATTTTTGTTCGTCGATGAAGTTTGCTTTTCCTCGTCGGATGCATTATAACTCCCTCTTGATCTTTATAGTCCCTGGCATATTATTTGATAAGTATAAGGTATGAAAGTGTTTATAAAACATGCTCGGTCGTCTAAGTATTTTATCTTTTATTTTCTCTTTATTTTCTAACCACTCACAATCAAAACACGGATGAGCAAAGTTGTCACGACGCATGATTTCATACACAATTAAATCAATAAATCAACAGGTGTGCAGAAACCTCGCGTTGAGTGGCAATACCGTACGATCTCCACTCAAAAAAGCAAATACTATCCGTTAATATTTGTTTCTTTAAGACATCTTCTCCCATCCCCCAAAAATACTTAGAACCAAATACAGTTATCAGCCTGTTCTTAGCAAGAACGAAAAAGAACAGAATCTTAATAAGATAAGGCGCTACGATCAAGCAAAATGATTTTCTGTCTAGTTCAGGAGCGGAGTAAATAAGTCAAAAGTGCAACGAAGGAGAAAGGAACCAATTAACCCCCTTTCGAGTTTTAAACATTTCTATTACGGGCCGAGGGAAGGCGGCCGATTATTCACTAAGGCACTAAGATCAAGCAAAATGATTTCCTGTCTAGTTCAGGAGCGAAGTAAATAAGACAAAAGTGCAAATAAGGAGAGAAGGAACCAACTCAGAGACCCCCTTACGGGCCGAGGGAAGGCTGCCCGGTCATTCACTTTCAAACCGATTGGCCGTCATCTCTCCCCCGGTTTTTCGTACAGGGTTAACAGATAATAACGCCTAAATCCACACGAAGAAAATTTACTTTCCCTTCATGCATCTTTCATTACTTCAAGCGAAGCCGTGGGATCTTATCGTCTCTCAGCTATCGGGATGATGAATCCAGGACCGTCCCCTCCGACCTCTTCCAGCGATCGCTATTGACAAGAAGAAGACTGGAAACTGAAAGTCTATGAGTCCCTGGAGATTCCTAATGGCCCTCATCAATCTCCGTTGCAGGTTTGCTTTACTTACACCCCGGCTCTATTTTTAGGCGAAGGCCGACGGGGCCGGCAACTTAGAGGAAGAGAGATATCACCAAGATATACTACCAAGCTAAACCTTCAGTGGGACTGAATAAGAAAGGGCAAAAGGAAAAGTGACGGAGAAGCAGAAAGTGAAATGCAGGAGAGAGGAGATAGTAGACCCGTTACTCAAAGATTCAATAGGCCCTTTACTCACTTTGGAGGCCAAATAATTTAACGGTCTTCCTTCTAATTCTGAAAGTTATCGCTCCACTGATAACCGCAATCGGTAAGGTATTAATGTATCGATTGGTGACGTCACAATGACGTATTGAATGGGGGAAGGACGGTATGGTGGAGAGAGAGAGAGAGAGAGAGAGAGAGAGAGGAGAGAGAGAGAGAGAGAATCCATGTTACACTCACCAAAAGAACTTGTTAAAACACCAATTACCAGCAAAAAAAAAAATATAAATGAATAATGGGAATAAATTGCGGTAAACACAATCAGATAATTTTTCTTTACAATCTACAACAGACTTTAGCTTCCTTCGAATTTAGGATGAGATGGCATATAAATGTTGTTTTTGAAATAGAAATGAATAACTATTTCTCGATTTGGGATGGCATATTATCACCCTTGCAAAGGCTGCATCACTAATTTACTTATTGCATCTCTGTCGAGGTAAATGTGGGTTACATTCATCCAATCAAAAGCATTAGGCAAATCAGGGTGTTCCTCGCAGGGCAAAGGATAAAATGGATTAACCTTCTTCTTAGAGATGTAATAAATCGCGTTCTCTGGAATTTAAGAATTGGATTTGCATAAGAAAAGCATTTCATTCCCACATTCCTGCCAGCCAACTTTAGCGCATGCGCCAGGAAGGAGAGAGGAAAGGAACGAAGAATAATTAAGCAGACGAGAAAGATAGATAGATAAAGGAAAATTCTTTATTTGTAATCGTAACTAACATTACAAATTCTAATGTCAAATATACTAAATATGAGAGAGAGAGAGAGAGAGAGAGTAGAGAGAGAGAGGGCAGGGAGAGAGAGAGAGAGAGAGTTTTCATTTGTAGCCTCAACCAACATTACAATATCTAATGTCAAATATACTAAACATTACCGAGAGAGAGAGAGAGAGAGAGAGAGCTTCTTTATTAGAAGCCTTAACCAACATTGTAACATCTAATGTCAAAGATACTAAACATTACAGAGAGAGAGAGAGAGAGAGAGAGAGAGAGAGAGAGAGAGAGAGAGAGAGAGAGAGAGACCATAAATAACTCAAGGGCTAGCACACAGGGGGAAAAAACAAAAGACGACGCTTGCCCACATGCATTATTCGGAACGACGGGAAAAAAGCCTTTAAAAGAACCAAGCTCCTCACATAAACGTAATCTATGATACCATAAAGGCGTAATGATATCGTGCGGAACACAGCATAATGCGGGAGGGCCTTCTTTCTTGTGTGTGGGGGGCAAAATCTTAAATGGCACGTTAGTTTATGTACAGCCTTGGGGTGCAGACGTAAGGTGCAACCGAGTTGTAAAGTAAATGCAGAAATAAAGTGCAAAGAAAATGCGTACTTCTGCCTGCACAAACAAACACACACATATATATATATATATATATATATATATATATATATATATATATATATATATATATATATATATATATATATATATATATATATATATATATATACAAATATGCGTAAAGGCTGAATAGTGCCAACTGAAGGAGCTGAAGATTTCACACGAATAATACTTGTTTTTAGATTTTGTTGTTGACATTAATTTTTTATTTTCATTTTCATTGACAGTCATATATATATATATAATATATATATATATATATATATATATATATATATATATATATATATATATATATATATATATATTTATTATATTTAACTGATTTTACTATAATAAAAGTTGAATAAACAAACGAATAGAACAAATCGAACATCCAACATGACCTCTTCCGACATCAAACTGTACCATTTTCCGTCCTTCCCAGATGGCGCGGAGAGAGAGAGAGAGAGAGAGAGAGAGAGAGAGAGAGAGAGAGAGAGAGAGAGAGAGAGAGTCTCCGTTCGTCCTCGTGGATATAAAAAAAAGGGGGGGAGGGGGAAGGGTGAAAAAAAAAAGGGGGGGAGGGAAATGAAGTTAAAAAAAAATGGACAGGAAAAGAAGGCAGCAGACCTCTTCGATGCGAGACACCATGAAAAAAGTCTCTCACATTATTCCTCGGGAAACGTAAATGAAAGAAAGAGTGAAGAATGAGAAAACAAAAGAAAGTCCGATTAAAAAAGAGAGACGACGTTACCATAATCCCTTTGCAAAATGTAATTTTCTTCAGAATGATACAACGATGGAAGAGACGAATAAATGAAACGGAGAAGGGAAGGAAATCACACAAAAATTTGATTTGTATCTTAAATCTTTTGAATTTTTTTTCAACTATTTACGGGTTTTAAAATATCCCTTTACAAAATAGAATCTCCTTCAGAATGTTACAGCGATGGAAGAATAAAAGAAACAGAGAAAGGGAAGGTAAAATCACACTTGAAATTTGATTTGTATCTGAACTCTTTCAATTCTTTTTCTTCAAATATTTACGGGTTTTAAAACTGTCCAAAACGAAAGAAAGATTATAACTACATGAATGGTAAATATTTGAATGGGACAATGAATGGTATGGCAGAGTAAAATAAACAGAATAACTGCAATAAAATATTATCTCTCTCTCTCTCTCTCTCTCTCTCTCTCTTCTCTCTCTCTCTCTCTCTCTCTCTCTCTCTCATTTACTTAAAGTGTTTTGCAATCGAGTGAGTGTAAGGAAATGAAAAAAATAACAGTAAAAAACACAATCAACTTGAGATTAAGTAAACAACAAGCATAATCAATTAGTGAAGCCCTCATCAGCAACAGTCACTTCACAGATCTGATTAAACTCCATCTACACATGTAAACAAATTCCGAACAGCGGGACGCTCAGTAATATTCGTGAGTGACCAGCCACGACAATCAGCGACAAGGAAGGCAGCTACTTGCTGGTGCTGGAACTGGAGCGCCCCCCGCAGGAGGAGGATCAAACGACAAAGACGAACACAGAAATCCGCGCCCGATTGGGAGTGATTGGATCCCCCGAGGACTATTATATACAAGCCTTTGACAGACGACTTACCCAATTAACGATGCAGCATCCCAAAGCTTAAGATGTTGACAAGGGAAATGTCGACACACACACACACACTCTCTCTCTCTCTCACTGGCAGCAGAATTTGTTTGATTTTGTTTGTATGGTGTTTTTACGTTGTATGAAACCAGTGGTTTATTCAGCAACGGGACCAACGGCTTTACGTGACTTCCGAACCACGTCGAGAGTGAACTTCTATCACCAGAAATACACATGTCTTAATGGAATGCGCGAGAATCGAACTCGCGGCCACCGAGAGGCAGATCAAGACTATATCGATCACGCCACTGAAGCGCTTCCACCAGAAGTTGTAAACAGCAACGGCGTGGAAGAGTTTAAAAGAAAGCTAGACAAAATCACTAGGACACTGTGAATGAACAGTAAAACCTTCTCATCGAGATAAGTGAGCACACAATGTCTCCTCGGATGGACTAATAAATCTTTGAGACATCCTAGTCCTCGTAACTCCTTGTAACTCTCTCACATCTGTCTGTTTTTAAATATATATGCAGAACTTATAGTGATTATAAGGGGTGGGACAATATGACTACCACAGCAACAATGCATTGACATCCTCCTCCTCCTCCTTCATGTCTTGAGAGAGAAGAGAAATAAGTAAATCAACAACAATAACAACAGCTCCATAATAAATATCGCTCTCCGCCCACAAACAAACAAATCTAACCCCTCACGGTTTTCCAACATAACACCGGTCTCTCCCCCAATCCTGGTGTCGCACCTTCCCAATGACCTAACAATTATAGTCCAATCCCATACCTACCTATATACCTCCCCTCTATAAACATACACGCAGCACCAAATCGCAACACCTCATGACAATGATGCAAGTCATATTACTAATGATAACGCAACGCCAGGAACATCTAAGTCGCTACTCGCTTCTGTTTGCAAACATTGGAGACTCTATCATACAAGGGAAGTATCTCAAGATTCCTCATCACATTAAATACGCATATTTCGGTAAGAAAAAAAAAGCTATCTTTACATAATCCAACTGGAAATGCAATTACAAAACGACAAGTCCAAGATATGGGAATCACCATCTCCGACATAGTAACACGGTCTATCCATACCGACTGAAACATAACGAATTGTCGTAAACAATCGTCAAAACTACAAAGATTTTGTTTAGACCAATCGTGGATGATCGCTTCCGAGTATAGTTCCCACACCCAACTAACTTTGGCCAGGCATGTAGGCCGGAGGGCGTTTTACCTTAAAAAAATGATAAATAAATAAAAAATAATAATTGCATGAACTTCCTTACTGAGCCACACTGACGGTGTTGAAATTATACTGCATTAGCATAGGTATGAACGTCATAAAATGATGCGCTCCTACAAAATTAAAGGTTTCTTTCTTGATCTACCAACATATCAATTAAACCAGAGAAATTTACCTTTCAGTTCTTCCACTACCCTATATTCGAGAATTATGTTCATGAATAACACCGAAATCAAGGCAAAATTTAGCATTTTCTCTCTCTCTCTCTCTCTCTCTCTCTCTCTCTCTCTCTCTCTCTCTCTCTCTCTCTCTCTCTCAGAAGAAAGATAATGAGGTAAAAGCTTACCTTGCTTGACATTTAACGAAGAATGATGAAGAGTAAATTTGTGCCTTTTAAAACGGCAAAAGCTATATGTGTTCATCTCTTTGAAATGAGATAATCTGATGACACAGATTAATATTCATTTCTTCTTGGATCAGGTTGAATAGGTAATGAAACAGTCCAATAAACCTTATGAGGTTTACTCTAAACCTTTCGAGGTTTACATTTATTTGAAATTCATACCTAACGTCCAGCATTAATACTGTAAATTGAATATGTCCAAATATAAGTACATCAAAAAATATCAACAAATAGACATTGAGAGACGAACATTACAAAACCTACAACCACATACGAATGTTTATTTATTTAATATAATATATATATATATATATATATATATATATATATATATATATATATGTATATATATATATAGATTTATAGATAAGGCATATATATATATATATATATATATATATACACACACACACACATATAAAAAAAAACTTTCAACGAGATAATGAGCAGCACCGTTGGGTAACCAGCGCTAAACTATAGTTTAGAAATATGTGAGGAGTGGCCTTCTAACATCTTTACTGTGAAAGTAGAAACCTTAATTTGCTAACGTTACATATATGGTGTGACAGGAAAAACAGAAATTATAAAATAATAATATAAAACAGATGAAAGAATTAGTAAGTATAACTCAAGTTAAATTTACAATAGATACTGCTGTATTTGCACGTCTTTCTTTGAGAAGTAAACAGTTTTATAAAACGAATGTAATTTATATATATATATATATATATATATATATATATAATATATATATATATATATATATATGAAGAAAGTTACAGCCACGAAGGAAAATGCGAACAATTGAGAGGTTAAGTACTTTCGTCTTATTACCAAGACATGGTCACTGCAAATTAGCATCTAGCTATTGTTTCGCTATTACCTCGTGGCTATAACTTTGTTTTTTCGTATAACCATCACATTTTTAGCTTTTTCGTTATTTAAAATGAATATAAATATATAATATATATATATATATATATATATATATATATATATATATATATATATAATATAATGAATGGCACATTTTCTGTTAAAACAGAAACTATTACCTGCCTGTCGAGGGAGACAGTTGTTCTCCGAAATATATAGTATTGACGTTCTGCATTTTGGTGATTTTATGGGCTCCACTTATTATTATTATTATTATTACTACAGGTTTTATTGAAAATAATGGCTATTTCAGCCGCGTTTACTTTGTATAGAAGTTTCTCTATTCTTCTTATTATTGAGAAACTTCGGTGCAAAATAAAGCCTGTATTAATGAAGGTCTTTTTCCAGGCTATCATTTTATTATTTATAATACAGAGAAGAGAAGGAAGAAAGAGATGAAGGTCTTCTTCCATATATTGTTTATTATTATTATTTATTAATATATACTTATATATAAACAAATATAATATATATTATATATTATTAGAGAGAGGAGGAAGAGAGAGAGATGATCGAAGAGAGAAGAGACGAGAGAGAGAGAGAGAAAGAAAGAATAGGTCTTCTTCCATCATTATTAATTATTTATTATTATATATATATATAATATAATATATATATTATTATATATTATATAAAAGGAGAGAGAGAGAGAGAGGGGAGATAAGAGAGAGAGGAGAGAGGAGAGAGAGGAGAGGAGAGGAAGTCGCCTTAATCTAAAATGCCCTTCTGTAGGTTGTTAGATCTGGTCTGTGGACGTCTTGACGTCAGTCGGGAGACTGAAACTGGACTTCGCGTGGAGATCTAGTTTGATCTGCTTCCTGTGTTGGCGTCACAGACCTGACCAGTTCGCAAAAGGTCATCAGGACAAAAATATTAAGCATTATCTCACCATACAGTCAATACCGTGCAATATTTACAACAGAATGAGGGAGACGTTTATGTACAACGAAGCTTTCGTACAGACACGAGCATTTACTATTATACTACAAACAAACCACAAAGGGGTAATTATATCGGCCCACCCCACTAACCAAGTGAATTCTATGGCCTACTTCAACACAGTATTGTACGACGAAAGACCGTTACGCGTGGTGAATGAATGAACATCCCATAGCGTTCACGTTCGGCAATCACGCCAACACGTGACAGACTGCAAGCGAAACTTATTCTCTTCAGGAGCGTTTTTGATAAGATAACTTGTCTGAATAAAAAAATGCTTTAATTTTATTAAAAAGAAAAATACGAGACATAAATGAAAATACAATTTAAAACGCGTAATGTCTGTATAAACAATACTTCAATTTTATTAAAAAGAAAAATTTAAACGAAAATAAATATATAGAAGAATTGTGATATAAATATATTTTCATTTCGAACCTAT
>NC_061098.1:19099338-19101838 GCF_015104395.2 Macrobrachium nipponense | reverse complement strand
ATTTGCAGCCCAGTAGCCTCGATAGTATCTAATATCTGAGGGTGGACAGACAATGCCATCTCAATAGTTTTCTTTACAGAAAACTAAAAAGGTGTTAATTTCACTCTTCTCCAGTATTGCAGGGTGAGGCTCCAATTCTCTGCCCTTCTCCAGGGTTGCAACATACCAAAAGCAACTAATAGGTAAACCTCGCTTATTGCTCAGGTTAGATCAGCAGAGGACCAGTGTATTTTAAAGTAATGTGCCTAAATAACTCCACAAGGTCAGCTTAATCAAAAACAACAACAGAGGTGCCTAACCTTAGCCACTGTCAATGTTAGATTGATCGTCCTAACCACAACGCGAATACACATTTTATATTAATGTAAATATAGATATATATATATATATATATATATATATATATATATATATATATATATATATATACACACACACACACACACACACACACACACACAAGTATATCAAGAGCATGGACTTTGCATTTTCCTGCTGGTTCTTTATACATAATCTTCACGTGTTACTTGTGATCGTATACAAGTATATACATACATACATACATACATACATACATACATACATATGCGTGTGTGTATTTCTGATAAATAAACTCACATACCGACACGGTACCTAAATCTTGATTCACTAGACGGGTCGACTTAAAAAAAAAAAAACGACCTACTAAATTAAACGAATAAGGGCATGATCTCTCCTCCCAAAGGATCGGGTCATGTTTACCCAGGGAACAATAGATAGTAAGACGGACATGACTCGGCGACTCCACTCTGTCAACAAGAGTTCCAGCCAAGTTTCATGGAATATGAGTATTCATCTCCTGGCATGCCTCCTGGCATAGAGACATGCAGTAGACCAGGGATTCCCAACATTTTTCTTCTTTTGTACCCCTTGGGCATTTTTATAGATTCCTAGGTACCCCAAAAAACTGAGGATGAAAAAGAAAAGCCATGTAATTGATATTGTGATAATATTTTACTACAAAATCTGTTTGCGTAGATTGAATAAGAATATTAATGGAAATTGATATTGTGATCTAATTTTATTATGATATCTGGTTTTGTAGATTACGTAAGAATATTAATGGTAATAAGGATATAGAAAAAACACGACATTGAGCAATCTTAATGTAGATTACATCATGTACCCCCTGAAAAGTACAAATGTACCACTGGGGGTACATGTACCCCAGGGTGGGAACCCCTGATGTAAACGGTCCAAATACTCCAGCATTATATCATTATAATAACAAAAGTACAGCTTTATTGCACGCACGCGCGCAGTACACATAAAAATAATATATACGTATATTGTGTATTATGTATATTGTGTGTATATATTATATATAATAAAACATACATCCTTATTTGAACAAATCCACGTACATAAATACATAAGTATACAGCAGACCTTATCACTTTAGGAAAGGACAAATGAAGGATTTGAAATAAAAATTAAAAAGAATTTAACTTCGACCTCACAAATAAGAACCTTATTTGACGTTAAATACAACAAGTATCGTCTCTCCAATCAAAAAATAAATGTCAAAAGAAATTGATAAAAATACTCTGCCTATCAATTAATTTTTTTTTATCTTCACAAGAGCTTGCCTGCTCTCCACTATTTTTCCGTCCTCTGCATTTCGACTTATTTGATTTACCTTTACTTTTTGATTTCTATTGTCGGAGCAAATAAAAGGTTCAATGACCCGAGTAAGTTACTCTCGGGAGTCGGAGGCAAACTTTCCTTCATCAAATATGTTGGGGGGGAAGAATGAGTCGATATTTTACAATGTATTTTAAATCGTTATTTCTTTAGTTTGTCCTGTTTCTTTTGATAATTAATTTGTGCTTCTCTTCTGCCTTATCATTTTAATTTTTTATCTCAAGCTCTGAACGCGTATTTAAAAGGATTCAGAAAATACATAATCTGCATATATATACATTAACTTAAATTTATCAATAACTAAAAAAAAAAAGGAAATAAAGTTATATTAAAATATAACCCTAATAATTTTCGTTTCACAGGACTGGCGATATAATCTAGGAGAGCAGTTCCTACAAGCTTTACTCTAAACTAGGACACCAATTCCTACAAGCATTAATCTACCAAGAAATTCTTCTCCAAGACTTTCAGCAGCCTTCCTTTGTTGCTTCATGTATCCTGCTGTATCCTTAAGAGCCATAATTCACTTGACTCCTTTTGACGAAGAAGCCTTCACGCACCAACTCCGGACCCTTCGCCATCTTTTACTAAGTTTCCGCGCGTAGAACTCGTGAGCATAAGGCTCCTCGCCCTCATATAATTACATATTCAGACGTTCCGTCATGCATGAGGCTGCCGAGTTAACTTTCCATTTCACACCTGGTGTAGTTAGCTATCTTTCACTCCTTTCCATATTCTGCCTTTCTTGAGAGACACGTCTCTCTCTCTCTCTCTCTCTCTCTCTCTCTCTCTCTCTATCTCTCTCTCTCTCTCTCCG
>NC_061098.1:19062351-19098838 GCF_015104395.2 Macrobrachium nipponense | reverse complement strand
TCTGTAACTCTAATGAACCAATTTCCTCGTGGCCATATCATACTCAAACATGAATCATACCAGAGGATCATTTTACTTGAATTTTAAAACAAAAATCTACTAAAAACCTTGAAAAATACGAGGAGGAAAAATGTCACCAGGAAATTCCAGAAGGACCTCAAGAGGAGGATGCTAGGTGTAAACGAAAATGGCAGGAAATCCTGGTGTCAAGAACCGAGATATGAGAAGCATTACTATCCTGGTACAAAACTTGAGAACCTACTTAATTGAGGGATACTTACCACCACGTCTTGTTAGGACCAAAACTCCAAATTTAAGCGCTCTCATAGCACCTGGTGCTCAGGAATTTCCTTACAAAGTTTGTCCTTCATTTGCATGTCCCTCATTACGTGTAATGCTCAACATTATATCTATATAGATATATATATATATATATATATATATATATATATGTGTATGTATATATATATAGATATATATATATATATATATATTTATATATATATATATATATGATATATAATATATATGTATGTATATGTATGTATGTATGTATATATATGTACTCAGCTTTAAACCATTGTTAAATGGGCCTTTTATACTTGAGACGTATTCTGTTTTAACGGAAAGATTTGTTTTATTTACATATATATATATATACTATATATATATATATATATATATATATATATATCATATATATGTCAAATGTTGATTGTATAAAATCTTTGCGATGGAGAAAGGAAATGAGAGAGAGAGAGAGAGTGAGGAAGAGAAAGAGAGGAGAGAAAGAGAGAGAAGAGAGCCAAAAACCAATTCAGCTTAGAGAACGGAGGGCGGAAGCTGTGCGTATAAAGAAGAAGCAGATTAACCTGACAAATAAAAAAGTGAAAAATGAAAGAAAGAAATAAAGAAAGTACAGAAGAATAATGAAATTATTCATCTTCATCAAACTCAGAACAAAACAATAGCAAAACCCAACCCAAACAACTCCCACCCGCCCATCACCCCCTCATCCCCTCTCCCCAATCCCCTTCCCACCCACCCATCCTGCCCCACCCACCCCACCACTCCCCCAGTAACCTCGAAGCTTTCAAAAGATTTTCCGATTTGGTTCCAGCAACGAGGAAATCTCGTTCCTCGCCTCTCTCCGTCCTTGTTGAGTGTCTCGCTATGGGAGAGCGGCCGACGGTCGTATGACTCCTTGGGAGTAATGAGTGTGTTGACTTCTACATAGTAGCCACTCCCTCCGTGGTGAGACAAGGCAACGATACATATGTGTGTGTACAATCATATATACAGATACACATGAGTAACCATGGCTTTGCATATAATATATATCTATGTCGTGAATATATATATATATATATATATATATATATATATATATATATATATATATATATATATATTTATTTATTTATATATTCACACGCTACCCAGTTTAGGTGCATCATTATACATGTAATGCGCAAAAATAGATGTCATTCCACTGAGGGGTTAGAGATGAGTATTTCTGGTGATAGAAGTTCTCCCGACGTAGCTCGTAAGTCACGTAAAGCCGTTGGTCCTGTTGCTGAATAACCACTGGTTCCATGCAACGTCAAAACACCATACAAACAAACATATAAATAGACGAGAGAGAGAGAGAGAGAGAGAGAGACAGAGAAGAGCAGCAATTTATGATAAGAGATTGTTTCAGAATCTTTATAATAAAAGACTTCGTATCACCTACCGAATGGTTCTTAGCCATTATATATATATATTATATATATATATATATATTATATATATATATATATATATATATATATATATATATATAAAATAACTTTGCATGTGAAAAAGCGCGAACATTCAATACCAAAATCTTTCTCTCTCTCTCCTCTCTCCTCTCTCTCTCTCTCTCTCTCTCTCTCTCTCTCTCTCTCTATATATATATATATATAATATATATATATATATATATATATATATACATATGTATGTATATATCTCAAAAGACTTACAGACCACCGTCCGACCAGAGGAAGCCTCGGAAAAGGTCACCATCACAGTTACTCGAAACCAATGACCTTCCCAATGTTAACCTTGACAAGGCAGCGGTTAATGGGGCCCAGGAGAGAGAGATTAGGAGATTCGCAGATAGAGGTCCTGGAACAGAGGATTATCCAATCACCTTTCCAGCAATATGATGTAGGATTTACTTGTAGGATTTTCAAGTCTTGCGTCTACTAGGTGTTTATAATAAAACACATACAAATTAAAGACAGAAATAATCCAGCGAATAAATGGGGCTGGTAAGGATTACAAAAATTACGAAAAATAATAATCCTTTTCAATCTCTGTCGGCTGGTATGGTGGCTAACGTCGTGGTATGCCCACAGGGCGATGAAAAACCATTGGCTTTGTATTATGATCAGTTACTGCTGCAGTGTGGGGTCTGCGGTAAGTCAGTTGTCCCAGTTCGGTCACTTGATTTGGTTGCCGGAGATATGGAACGTTGAATGCTTACTATTGCATTCATCATTAATAATCTAATGACTACATTTTCAATATGAGCAACGAAACTAAAATATTATTATCATGATTTTCAAAGCAGCATGACAACAATCAACGATGGTACACCGAATACCATAGGACGCCACAATTTATAAAACGTATAACTGCAATCCAATGTAAGAAAAAGTTAGGGGGGAAAACCCCCCAATACAGAAGTGACAGAGAGGCAAACGGACGTCACACTGGAGAGAGAAAAAAAAAAAAAAAAAAACATGTCCTCCCTCGAACCGAGGACTTAACTTGACATTAGAAAAAAAGAAAAAGAAAAAAAAAGAAAAAAAAAACATTACCGTTACGTACTCAGCCAGGCGGCACAAGTCACTAGCAGACGTCATCTTCATTCCAATCACACACTGACATTTTTTTTTTCTCATTTTATTTTATTGCTCTTCAACTATTTATATGGAAGCCGTCAACGGATTAACTTTATTTGGAGAGAGAGAGAGAGAGAGAGAGAGAGAGAGAGAGAGAGAGAGAGAGAGAGAGAGAGAGAAAGCACCCAATAAATGACTTACTTTATATGCTATGTTCTTGAAACGATAAACTTACCGCACACGTGTGAAGGCTGATCACGTGCATGTATCTCCCAGCGCGTGTGCAACATAAATGTGCAATGTGTTCACGTGTCGTATGAGAATCACCTTTCCAATCGTCTCTTAATTGTTGCTTATTCTCTCATTTGCAACTTTAACTTACTTATTTTGTGATTCCTTACGTCTTTTGTCCTTTGGCAGCAATTATTTCTCCTTCTAATAAATATGCGTAGTGTCAGATGTGTTATCTCATACTATAAAATCCACTAAAAGTTCTTTAATGTAAAAATGTTTTTAAAAAACACCAAATACATGTGAAATGACGGAATCGATTTTACATATTTGGAAAACTGTAAGTGGAAAGCCAAAATATTTGCAGAGAGGAACCCATAACTATAGAACTTGTAACACAGAAGAGAAGAGGACATTCTGAATTATAGAGTTCAGCGTTTTTATGTCAGGTCAAGGCCATCACATGGAATACACAAAGTAGAGAAAATACACACAATCTAGATACGTGAGATAACCGGATAAAAAATTATAATCAGCAATATCCTCACACTTGCTTAAGAAGCAGAAAAAATAGGATTTATAACAAAGTTAATGACAGTAATAATATTGATAATAATATTACAAAAATATTAAAAATAAAATTTGTTTTAAATGTCAACTGGGTTCTAAAGTACAGTTCAAACGAAAGAATCTTAATAGTCGCCAATGCTAAATAATACCTTTTTGGAACATATTTCATTGTCGTAAATGAAGATCTGGAAACTTAGTTAAAAGAAAAAAAAATTCAAATAACACGGCTGTCTCGGTGTTTCCATTCCTAATGGATAAAAAAAATAGCAGAATGGAACTTACATTTCCAACACCCAGAAGCGGAGAGCCCATCCGGCAAAGGCCTCCGTATGCAACAAGCATAACTCGCAACGGATGATATACGTCTCCTCTCGCATGTAAGAAACGAGGTCTTGAGAATATTGCCCAGAAGGCTTCGTCGTCACTCCAGCGCTCGACGGCCATCCAGCAGCGACCAAGCAAGAGAAGCTTTTGGCCTTTCCAAAGGACAAATGGCCAATTGAAAAGTCGTTTAATTCCTCTCCTTGAAACAACACATGACTCGGAGACCAAATGAAGGCAGTGGAACTAACTGCACCTCATGGGACGCTGTGAAAACTTTGTGAAACGAGGTTTTTCTGTCTTAACTGCTTGACGTCTGAGAGAAGAGTGAGAGAGAGAGAGAGAGAGAGAGAGAGAGAGAGAGAGAGAGAGAGAGAGCTACAAGAATTAGGATGTCTCAAAGACTTATTAGTCCATCCTAAGAGGAGACATCATGTGCTCACTTACTTCTAGGAGCAGCTTTTACTGTTCATTCACAGTGTTCTAATGAATTTGTCTTAGCTTTCTTTTAAACTCTTCCACACTGTTGCTGTTGACAACTTCTGGTGTCAGTTTATTCCATGTATCACATATTTTGTATGTGAAGAAGTCCCTGTAATGAGATGTGTCGTATCTCTTCAGCTCTAGTTTCCATCCATTGTTTCTTGAATGGTTTTCGTAACGTAAACTGGTTACTGTCTACTTTTGTTATGCCTTTCAGAGAGAGAGAGAGAGAGAGAGAGAGAGAGAGAGAGAGAGAGAGAGAGAGAGGAGGAGGAGAGAAGAGATGAGAGAGAGAGAGAGAGAGAGAGAGAGAGAGTTTTTTCGACTACAGGATGTAATGAAATACTTTACACAAAATTATACCAGTTTTTACCCCAAAAACAAGGACAACAGAAAAATTCTAGTAAATGATTATCACACAACCCTGAAAGATTACAATAATAAATTCTAGTAAATGACTACCTCACAACCCTGAAAGATTACTATAGAGACTTCTAAAATTCTTACGCATTTATAATGCAACAACACACTCAAACATTCGTCCAACAACGAAACTAAATCCGCTACAATTCCTGGTGATTGAAAGACCTAATGAAAGGGGATTACATGCAATCAATCATTCTCCAATCCGGGGATTAGCGGACCATTTATCTTTCCGCTGGCCTTAAAAGCCCTCTGTGCTACTGAAAGTAATCAATTCGTTAATAGCAATTTCCAAATTTGTGAAATGGAATTTGCGAATGGTTTTCTTTACAAAATATGCGTGCAAAGTTCATAGATGTAGCTACTTATTTCCTTTAAAAATACTGTGCTGCATTTATAATACTGACGGAATTGTTAGCTTTACGCTAGCGAAAGTGATCTTATGCAATGAGATCTGTCATTTTAAAAACCAGACGACCAGTTAACGTCATTGCAACATCTAAATCACTCATGCGTTATGCCAAGTCATAGAACTTTGGAAGCCTGACACAAAAAGTGGATAGGCCAACTTTTTTTTTTTTTTTTTAACTAACTACATTCCTTGACTTTCTTTGACTTAACAACCCTGAAGTTCAATTCTATCCAAACCAAGATTGGGCTATCACAAAATTGCCTAACGGGACTTACATGTTATTTTCTCTGTTTGTTATGCTTTACTTATTTCCCTTTTGGTCTATTTTCTATTTTCCCACTTTTTATTGGTCTCTTATCTTCGGACAGACGGATCTTTCCGAGACAGTGACCCCAAGGGTTTTCGGGGGTCGTTACCTACGACTGATATGTCTTGGGAGTCATTATTTTTATAGTTACAGTTTTTGTTTATGTTTTTTACGGCAATCCCCGACGGGCTCGTACTAAACACGCCGCAAAGGTGTATAAATACAGGTTTAAACCACTTGGGGTCAATATCTAGAAAAGATTCCAAAATTACCTAGCTGGACTTTCTAAAAAAGATCCCAAAATTACCATGCTGGACTTTCCCGTTCCATTTTGGTCCATTTTTTCCCCCTTTTTGGTTTCGTATCTTAGGACAGACGTTTATCTTATATTGCTTAGCTGGAATACGTTCGCACCTTGAGAGAACGACGCAACCACTCGCCAATATATTCCAGCCGATCTCGCCTCTCGCCCAACACACGAAAGGAAAATAACCAAAATACACCAGGCTGAAATTTATTATCTAGGATACGTCCCCATTCTTGAGAGAGAGAGAGAGAGAGAGAGAGAGAGAGAGAGAGAGAGAGAGAGAGAGAGAGAGAGAGACGTTTGCACCAAAGAATAAACTAAAAACGAGTTTATAAATTTCTAGTTTTTACAGGACTAATTTTCACCTAAAGATGAAATAACATTGCTTCGCCGCTATTTCGGGGGAACTCTCTCTCTCTCTCTCTCTCTCTCTCTCTTCTCTCCTCTTCTCCTCTCTCTCTCGCTCTCTCCTCCTCGTCTCTCTCTCTCTCTCTCTCTCTCTCTCTCTCTGGGATTATAGAACATCGGAGTTTTCATCACGGATTTTAGTTTAATTTTCTTATAATGACAGCGTATACTGGACTTTTTGGTACGTGTCAAAGTATATAGAGCTTTGACATATTTGCTCGTGTCTGTGAATCCCATAATTGAGTGTCAGTGTATGTATGAGAGAGAGAGAGAGAGAGAGAGAGAGAGAGAGAGAGAGAGAGAGAGAGAGAGAGATCCTACCGGTAACAAGTATAACTGTATCTCATCCCCAATCCATACAAGACCGATACAAACCAATCTTCAGGAACTTTTATCAGGCACCATATATCTTCATAACATTTCTCCCACAAATCCATCTCCATAAAAACACTAAGATCTCCTCCAAGGGGATATCAAACTTGTACAAGTTTTATATCCCCTTGGATATAAAAACCGTTCACCGGTTCCAGTGAATGAATGCGTTATTACGCTTTGTCACAAGCCGTACACCGCAGGAGGTAACTGTATAGTGGCCAGGTGGTGAGTTTGTTTTACATGTTCTAACAACACTGGGACGCTTCAGTTCACTGATACGAACAGACCCATAAATTGTCATGTTTACGACAACTACAGACGAACTCCAGTGGTATACTGCGCAGACGCTCTTAATTAAAATACACAAAATCTAACAGTTGTCACAAGTTCACTTCCATAAAGTCTCTTCGCGTGCGCATGAAATAATATTCACTTAGTGCGCATGCGCGGAACAAGGGACCTTCAACCCAGATCAAATATAAGCAAGTATTCCAAACAGAGCTTCGTTAAAATGATTCCAAAATCAATCAGCAACTCTGTTTGCGCAGTCCCAGAACCGCGGATCGAAGATGGCGAAACTCAGGTCAAAGCAACATCAGGCATAATTGAATCTCTGAACCATCAATCTTGCAACATTACAGAACCAACGCATATTGCTCAGTCCCGCCCCCCCCCCCCCCACCCCCCCGCAAACAAATCAAACTCCTCCTCTCTAGGCTTATAAAAAAATGCGACGTAAATACGATGCATCCCCCGCCCCCACACCCCTTAAATAAAACCATCCAGGCCCATATGATCAGTACTTCACGTCCTTTTAAATAAAATTATCCAGCCCCAGTGATCAGCATCCCTACAAAAAAACCATCTCCCTATGATCAGTATCCCCCTCCCCCCCCCCCCCCCCCCACCCCCCCCCCAAAAAAAAAAGACCATCCAGCCCCCTATGATCAGTAGTCCCTTAAAAAAACCCCTAAAAAAATGCAAGCCGTTATGATCAGTACTGAACCCCGCCCCCCACCCACCATTCCAGCCCTTATGATCAGTATCCCCCTCCCCTCCCCCCCCCCCCCCCCCTCCCCCCCCCAAAAAAAAAAAACTTCCAGCCCTTATGATGAGTATCCCCACGGAAAAAAAAAAAAACTTCCAGAAACTTCCACCCTAGATCAGTATCACCACGAGAAAAAATAAAAAGTTCATATGACCAGTATCCCCCGCCAACACAAAAAAGTAGATCAGTGCCCCCGCCCCAAAAAAAAAAAAAAAAAAAAAAAAAAAACCAAAAAAAAAAAAAATAAAAAAAAAAAAAAAAAAAAAAAAAAAAAAAAAATCCAGCCCTATGATCAGTGACCCCCACACACACGACACCCCCCCACCCCCCCAAAAAAAAAAAAAAAAAAAAACAAAAAAAAAAAAAAAAAAAAAAAAAAATTTTTTTTTTTTTTTTCAAGCCCCCAACCCTATAAACCCGCCAAAGCCATTCCACTCCAAGTCATGTGGAATCTCCACAACCATCCACTTTCCAATCCCATGACACCCCCTCCCCCCATGGTCATCACCTTTTCCACAACAACAACACCCCCCCCCCCCCCTTCTTCCTCATCCCGATTCCATAACCTACATCATCAATCAATCTAGCTTCCGCCGCGATCGTTCGGGTTACACCGTATATTAGTCCCGAGGGGGGTGGGGGGGGGGTTTCTCCCCACCCCCTCCCCAACCTCTTCATTTTGACCGAACAATACACAGCTCATTCAAAATGCGGTAATGGCGGTATATTGCTTGGCCAAAAGAAGTTTGCAATGAATGTATCTTTGAGGTTGCATTTTTACCTTTAATTCAGTATCTTAATAATAATAATAATAATAATAATAATAATAATAATAATAATAATAATAATAATAATATACTGGAAGAATACCTTCATTAATGCAGGTTTTACTGAAAATAACGGCTATTTCAGCCGCGTTTATTTTGTATAGAAGTTTCTCTTTTCTTCTTATTGCTGATTTTTCTTCAATTTGAGTACTGAGGAAAAGTCAGTAATAAAAAGAATAGAGAAACTACTATACAAAATAAAGGCGGCTGAAACAGCCATTATTTTTAATACTAATAATAATAACTAATAATAATAATAATAATAATAATAATAATAATAATAATAATAATAATAATAATAATAATAAAAATAACAAATAGATTACTTATGTGTGTATAAGTAAACGAACTGACAAAATTACTTTCCATTCCATTCATAAGATCTCCCAATCTAATCCTGAAATAGGATCAAAGTGAAGGGATATTACAAATCTTTTCCCATGCAAGCCCTTCTGCATATGGCTGCTCTGTGGACGCAACTCCACTTTGAAGTACTTTGAAATTAATCAGGAAGGAGAAAAAGCTTCTTTTGCAGAAAAAATGTCGTGTTCCTCTCCCATGAGAGAGAACGAATACCTTTATGCTCTACAGAATGAGAAACCTTTCCAGGTTTATTAAGAGATTTTGGGGATCGGAATCCCTATTAATATTGGGGACAAGTATCTCTTTGGAAGGTTATCATCATGACGTGTTCGCACTGCCTTTATCCTTGGTAAAATGAATCACCCTCCTTGCAGCGTATTCCTTGTGACGTATTCTGCTAAAAAAGACTTAGTATGTACTCAGTATCAAATCATCAATATATATAGTATTTATTATTCGAGATGCATTTTCGTTCATAACCTACTGGATTTACTGCTCAATCGTAATAAGAGTCTTATTGAGTATGCGAGGCAATATATTGGCTGTTTTTGTGTTTGTTTGTTTTTTTCTCACTGATGCATAAACAGTGCCCTCCTGAGCAAATGGGAGTCGTTCTCCTTTAATAGGAAATTGTGATTCTGATGACAGACACCGGTTGAACACGATCTACAGAGGGAGACTGGTTGATTGATTTTCCAACAACCAATGGCGTCGAAATATTCCAAACCGAAAACGCTGTCATTTAATATGCATAAAAGAGCAGGAAAAACCAAGAAACACTATGATCTAATATGCAAATTCTCAGCTGTCCGTGGTGGCCTGTGTCGTTGCGGTGACGGACGCACGATCATGGTTCACTTTAACCTTAAATACAATCAAAACTACTGAGGCTGGAAGGCTGCAATTTGGTATGTTTGATGATTGGATGGTGGATGATCAGCATACCAATTTGCAGCCTTCTAGCCTCAGTAGTTTTCAAGATCTGAGGACGGACAGAAAAGGTGCACACGGACGGACAAATGGCCATCACAATAGTTTTCTAAAACGAAGGAAATCAGCAGTACCGGAGACAATATGCTAATGGGAAGTTTAACTGTAAAGGAAAGCGAGATGAAAATTAGAAATAGCTGATTACCCGCGATTCTTTTCTCTCCCTCCCTCTCTCTCTCTCGTCGAGAATTCTGGACGCGAAGCACAACTTCCGAACTCTAAAGGCCAAACACAACGCCTTGTGAATCGCATTTATATTCAGCTCCAGCAATTAACTCTTTGCCAGACTTAATGTGGTGCATTAATATACAAACACAATTCCTTTCCTCGGCGTAATAAAATGGACTGCTAATGAGAGGAAGCAAATGGCCATAATCGTATAAATCAAGGAAAGGAATTAAATGAATTAGGAAACGAATACGAATTTATAAACACGTGACCAATAAGGAAAGTGAAAATGGAAAAGAAAATATGAATTAGGTAAATGAATGACCACGAGCAAATAACATAAAAACATCTCTCTCTCTCTCTCTCTCTCTCTCTCTCTCTCTCTATACATACATACATACATACAGATACATACATACATATATATATCTATATATATAATATATATATATATATATATATATATATATATATATTAATACACATATACATATATGTTTGTATAAATGTATACGATATGCATATTCAAATATTGTGGTTATATGACTAAATATTCCAAAATGGAGCAAACAAACAACTGCAACCATTAAAGAGAAAGAAAAAGCAAATAAAAGGTAGAAAACAAATAAACCCAAATAGAATAATGTACCCTCCAGTGACATCATAAAGGCAAATCAGCAAAATCACAACCATTATCCAGGAACACAGGCCCGAAAAATGAATGACCTTGACCGAGATCCAATGCCACGGTGAACCACAGACGAGAAAAGGATGTGACGGGGCACAATGGGGATTCCGCATTATGCTCTCCACACCTACTTAATAAGGAATCACGAATCTGTTCCGTGATGGGTCATATTCACCGATT
Source organism: Macrobrachium nipponense (assembly GCF_015104395.2). Taxonomy (NCBI): domain Eukaryota; kingdom Metazoa; phylum Arthropoda; class Malacostraca; order Decapoda; family Palaemonidae; genus Macrobrachium; species Macrobrachium nipponense. The sequence goes on along the minus strand of NC_061098.1, from coordinate 19,087,861 downwards.
CACAATTATTGATCGAGTTGCAAATCCTTTGCGGGTTAGTAAGCCGAGAACGGGGATGACTGGTGATGAGTGAGGAGGGTAGGGAAGAACTCGTTTCGCCAAGAGAGCCGATGGGCGTCATCAAGACAGAGGGAAAAGGAAAAAAATTTAGCATAAAGGAAAACGACAGAAAAAATTTAGCGAAGGTTGGAGACTGGCTCGTGATGAACTTTGCCTGTATCTGAACCTTGATCATGGCGTATCTTGATGTTGAATAACTAATTATACTCCATGAACTACGATTTGATTTATGAAAAATCCTCTATATAAAGATAATCAAAAGAATGGTTGGATATCAATACTGAAGAAAGGAAGCAGAAATGGAGGTAAAGTAAAAGGTTTAAAAAAAAGCGAGCGTAGCTTGAATCCGAAGGGACGCAGCAAACAACCTTCAGTGATGCCGACAGTCCACCACGTGAGTATTCCATCAACCCATCATTATCGTTAGGGTAATGACTACGAAGCAATGATAAAAACAAAATGACGAAATCAAAACAAAAAATACTAACTTTAAGTGAACCAACTTTATAATCTTTTATGAGATTATAGTCACTCTTAGTTTTCTGTAAAACAAAACTGTTGAAATGGCTATTTGTCTTTCCGTCAGCACTTTTTCAGTCCTCCCTCATATATTTAAAAACTACCGATGCTAGAAGGCTGCAAATTCATATGCTGACCATCCACCCTCCAATCATCAAACATACCAAATTGCAGCCCTCTAGTTTGAGTCCTTTTCTTTTTATTTAAGGTTAAAGTAAGCCATGATCGTTAGCCTGGTAACGCTATAGGACAGGCCACCACTGAGCTATGTCTGAAAGCTTCATGGACCGCGGTTCTTCCAGGATTATACGCTGTACGGAAAATTCCATTTCTTTTTAAACTTATTAAAATGCGCGTTTGGCTTTTTAAGCATGTGGCATGTCCTTCAGCATCATTGAATCGCACATGGCTGTGAATACAGGCAGGCTAATACCATCACTGCTCTAGGTTTCAGCTTAACCTTGGATGGGACAAAAAAGAATTACAGCGATCGCCCAGCAGAGTAAAGGGTTTAGATTTGGGAGACGAGAAGAGACAACGAAGTACAGCAGAAGAAGAAGAAGAAAAAAAAAGATGAACAGAACCACTAATTTTGTGGCCACCTAATGTCTGTTTTTAACGTGACAGGAAGACAGGCCGACTATCTTAACCGAAGGTTGCCATTCCATCTACTTTAACACAGCATGAACTCAATGGCGAACTAATAGTACCAGGGAAATGAATTTGAGACTTGTTCATGTATGCCCGTTTCTTTAGTTTTACTGAAAATGTGCTCCAGTTTGTGAACTTGTTTTGACAATAGTTTTAAATGTAGGTGATGGGTCGAATTCAAATCTAATATAGCCCAAGCGTCTCCAAAATTATTCCGAGAAATATACATAGGTACGTAGTTTTAATCAAGAATGAACATTTATAAGGGAAGCATACAAAGTCATATTAAAAAAATATATATATATATATATATTATACTATTATTATATATATATATATGATATATATATATATATATATCTGTATAACTGAATCACGAAAGTTTGAAACGTGATAAATGCATAAATAAAAAGATATAAGTCACGAAGGAAAGATAAACATAGAGGAGCTGCAAGAACTTTCGACTCACGTCCTTTACTTAGCAGACCATGAGTCGAAAGATCTTGTAGCTACTCCAGTTTTTGTTATCTTTCATTTCGTGGCTCTTATACCTCTATATATATATATATAGTATATATATCTATATATATATATATATATATATATATATATATATATATATATATATTATGCATTCAAAACTCTATGGAAGAAATTAATAACAACGACTATATAACGCACGGCTGTATGATAGCGTTCGTTGGCAACCATGTAAACAAACAAATGACGTCATACCTCAAACAGACACAGAAGCAGAAAAGGCATTACTTTTCATCAGTAAACTGTGGGGGCTTCTCTTGGTAAACTGGTGAAAAATCGCGCCGTAGAATTGTAAGAGGATGCACTACAGGAAAAAATATTCGTATGATTTAAAAAATAATGACTGGAATGCTATCAACGTAATCTGTTTCTCTAAAATTATTCCTTTGCATTGTTAAATATAATAATAAAATCCAAGTGGATCTTTCCTTGTTTGTCCTCCCCCGGGTGACAGTAGGGGAGACATGACACAGTCACCTAACCCCTGCAAACCAGTTTGTCCACCCCTAGGGAGCGGAGTAGGTAGGGATCGGGAGATCTGGGAGACATCCACAATCCCTCCTCCAAACTTGTTTGTCCGCCCTGGTAGGGCGGGGGTTGGTAGGGGATCGGGAAAGGGAAGACAGGAGAGCCTGGTTCCAGGGTGCATAACACGCGCTAACAGGCTCTTAAATAATAATCGCTCGCATCGCCATTGTTCTTAAAAGGTCACATTCTGACACTGATTCCAAAATGCAAATGCTCTTAACAATCAACAAAACAATACAATCATATGAAAACAATAATATACACGGATGCATTATTCTATAAGTAATGAAGATAGAAAACTAATACGAGGTGCAATAAGTTCGTTCTATAGCTTTCAGACGAAGCATCGCTCGTTTAAAACCAATAATTGGACATAAAGAAGAGAGATGAGACGGCAGAGAGAGAGAGAGAGAGAGAGAGAGAGAGAGAGAGAGGAGAAATAAATAAACGAGGGAAATGGAAAAAGGAAGCGAGGAATTTCGGGACAAAGCGAAGTCTCGAAAACTCGGGAGAGTCGAAAAAGCGGTGCCAGCCAATGGCCCCCAGAATGTCACTTTTTACAGTCAGCGCTGTCTGTTATCCCGAACAGAGGAGGTTTTAAGGTATTCGAAGGGAAACGATACGAAAAAAGATAGAGGATCCAATAAAGTTAGAGGCAGAAAACCCAATAAAAAACATCGGCGGAGTTTTCCGCTCTGAGTCTCGGGGGGAGAATTAAGGCGCCTCTTTCTGAAAATACGAAAGCGCGCAAAAATACGCTTACAACAGTTGCAACATTCAAGTGGATATATATCTGCGTCCAGTTTGTTTGTTTGTTTGTATGGCATTTTTACGTTGCACGGAACCAGTGGTTATTCAGCAACGGGACCAACGGCTTTACGTGGCTTCCGAACCACGTCGAGAGTGAGTGAACTTCTTATCACCAGAAATACACAACTCTAACCCCTCAGTGGAATGCCCGAGAATCGAGAGAGAGAGAGAGAGAGAGAGAGAGAGAGAGAGAGAGCAGAGTAAGAAAGGAGGAGGAGGAGGAGGGGGTGAGAGAGAGAAAGAGAGAGAGAGAGAGATTGTTTGTAAGTTGTGTTTACGTTGCATGGAGAAAGGGGTTATTCAGCAACGGGACCAACGGCTTTACGAGACTTCCAAACCACGTCGAGGGTGAACTTCTATAACCAGAAATACACATCTCTGTTCCCTCAGTGGAATGCCCGAGAATCGAACTCGCGGCCACCGAGGTGGCAGGCCAAGACCCATTGGCGCGAGTTTGTCCTGGTAAGCTTAGATAAATATTCATTGACATAGTCTTTGAAATACACAACTATATGTGTGCATATATACATACGTATGTATGCATGTATGTACGCATATGAGAGAGAGAGAGAGAGAGAGAGAGAGAGAGACTTACACATAATCAGTAAATGATTAAACATAAGACTACTGATTGTAATTCCATTCCACTGCATTTTCTAATTATTTTTTTCATTATTATTAATACGGAGTCAACAACGGTCACGTAGGGCCATTCTCTCTCTCTCAAACATAAAAAAAATTAAAAATCCCAGAAAAAAACTTCCATATTTCCCTCTAGCAAACAAGGCCGAGCCAATCTCGTCGTATGACAAACTTTTAATGCCACCAAGTTTGAAAAAAACATTCGCCTCGGTATCTAATTAGTTGGACAAGGGGGAGGAAAAGACCTCGGAAAAATACTCGGCTTTCTGAGAAACATCATGTTTTTGGTATCGTCTCTCTCTCTCTCTCTCTCTCTTGGGGGGAAAGGTGTCTTTAAACCAACGTTTTTGCATTACGCAAACAAGCAAGCGCACCTATATTAGGGGCTGTTTCAAACATTGCCCGATACTTTTCTCACAACTGAAATGAACTTATAGTTTACTGTAAAAGAAAACTACTGAGATAACTTAAGTCTGTCCGTCCTCAGATTTAAAAAACTACTAAGGCTATAGGGGTGCAAATTGGAATGCTGATCATCCACCCTCCCATCATCAAACATACCAAATTACAGCCCTCTAGCCTCAATAGTGTTTATTTTATTTAAGGAAATTTAGCCTTGATCGTACGTATGCCAACGCAACAACACAGGCCACCGCGGCAGGCTGAGTTTAATGGGTCGCTGCTCATAGAACATTGTACCTAGACCCCCTAAAAATATATCTATTTTCTGTAGCCGTGGTTATACGCTGTATAGAAAACTCGATTGCGCCGAAGAAACTTCAGCGCATTTTTTGTTTGTTTATTCTTTCGACGTCTCTTGAAGTTTGCCGCCGCGCTGTATGCTGACACAGAAAAACACACTCACCCACCTTTTGAGGGCTATTGATGTTCCGGTTCAACTTCTAAATTATAAGTTTCGACAACATTTTCTGTTTAACTTTTATAATACGAATGCTGCCGGGATGGCTCAGTCTTTATTTAACTACTTGGCGGCGCAAGTCGCAACATTACTGCGTCAAACCGGAGTCGTCTCTCAGCATTTTATTAAAAATTTTATATATATATATACTATATATATATATATATATATATATATATATATATATATATATGTGTGTGTGTGTGTGTGTGTGTGTGTGTGTGTGTGTGTGTGTGTGTCACGTGACCTGTCTACTACCCGATAAAAAATCGGACAAAATGTTGACTTGTAGGTTGCCATAACATGAATATAAAAGTTTCAGACTTTTTTTTATTATAGTCTTTCCATGCACTGGTTCATTCTTAATAGCCACCTCCTCTCGCTTCTCATCCTTAGCCTGGCTACTGGTTTTATTCTATCTCGATCACCATCTGTCTAGCAACAAAAAATACTTACAAAGCCTTTCTCAAAATGTTTTCCTTTCAATATCCAACGTTCAACGTGAAAGCCAACTGAAACATTTGCCATCTTTGTAAAGCAAGATTCTGGAATGCCCCATAATAAGGAGTTTGTTTGTTTGTATGGTGTTTTTACGTTGCATGGAACCAGTGGTTATTCAGCAACGGGACCAACGGCTTTACGTGACTTCCGAACCACGTCGAGAGTGAACTTCTATCACCAGAAACACACATCTTTGACCCCTCAATGGAATGCCCGAGACTCGAAATCGCGGCCATCGAGGTGGCAGGCCAAGACCGTACCGATCACGCCACTGAGGCACTAATGCCCATAATATTGAGTTTCCAAATCTGCCAAGCTTCAATTCCAGAATGATTCGAAGGCTGTTCCGATAAGATACGAAAGCTCTTTGGAAAAGTGTCGAAACGACTAATTAAGCACTGTTTTGAAAATCCCATTCGGACAGACTCGAGCGTTCATTATCGAATCCCACGAAGACGATATTTCCATTCCGTCTCCAACAGATGATAACAGACCTTGAAACGAGGATGCTGCTGATCAAAGCCGTTGACTGAAAAGCGCTTGCCATGAAAGGAGAGCGGACAATCGACCTTGGGCTTTAATCTGAGAAACAAAATCTATTTTCTTTTGCTATTTTTTTCTATTTTGTGATGAGGGAAGAGAGAAAGAGCCTTCGCGAATCTCCAACGAATTACATCCAGAGGTAGAGAGTTCTTTATCAACAAACAATTTATTCACCTGCTAAGATCTATTCTGCTGAAACTTTACATTTCTGCAGAGAGAGAGAGAGAGAGAGAGAGAGAGAGAGAGAGAGAAGGGGGTGGGGGACCTGAACGAGAGTAATCTGGATGCTCATGAGAACACGCCAGGAGGCATATTGCATTGTGCAATGCAGTCAATGACAAAGGGCAAGTCTTGGGGTTGTTTTGCAATTATATACTTCAAGCAACTGTCACCTATAGGCGCCCTTGTCTGCCTGGAAAGGTTCGAGCAGACACTCTTGAATCCAAGAAAAATTCCCTATGAAACAGAAACTGACAAAAACTATAACAACAATCGCATTAAAATACGTAAATTGACGAAAGTAAAATACATATCAAAATGAGTGTCTTTTCTTTACAGTTTCTTTAGTTTAAGGAAGCATTCTTTTTCCAAGCCAAATAGTATGATAACCGACCAAATGTATTCAACGCGATAAATTGTCTTCGTTTTAAGCTTCAAATGTACATTAATATCCAATTCGCTCTATCTCGGAAGTAATATATTCTCATGTATATTAACCGAAGGGAATTCTTTTTAGTTGATAATAATTTCGTCCTCTCTTGGATTCAGGACTTCAGTTACGTCTTTACCGACTCGGCCAACAAGAGAGGGAGAAGTTGATACCGATTCCGACTTCCTTACAAATCCCTGTCGAACTCCGGTATTTGTAATCAGAATCGATATCCACCCACCTCAGCCATGTTAACAAAGTCGTACGTTTGCCGCACGTAGCTATATTATGAATTTTATCACATCACCGTGGTTCATACTCATACATTAAGCTACAAATGTCCTTTAATATCCAATTCGCTCTACCTCGGAATTAATATATATTAATACATATACATATATATATATATATATATATATATATATATATATATATATATATATATATATATACACACACACATATATATATATATATATATATATATATACTATATATATATATATATATATATATATCTCTTCCAATAGCGAAGACCAAAGGAAAGGAGAACAGGCAGATCCCAGTCTCTCGATTCTACGGAGGGACCACCACCATAGTGAATCAAGATAGGCCTTCGGCAAAACCGCACATCCCATAGAGCAGCCCAACATGTGGCAACTGAAGAAAGAAGGGGGGAGAGGGAGGGAGATGAGGGAGAGACGGATCGCTGATGGGATTGGAAAGAGAATGGGGGGGGGGGCCATTCTGAGTACACAAGATGGGGGAAAACATAAATATGAAGCGAAACTATGAGCAAGCATGAGTTGCAGAATGAGATGGATCCATTTATACAAATTATATATATATATATATATATATATATATATATATATGTGTGTGTGTGTGTATGTGTGTGTGTGTGTGTGTTATATATATATATATATATATATATATATATAATATATATATATATATATATACTATATATACTATATATATATATATATATATAAAATATATATATATATATTTGAGGTAGAAAGATAATGAAGTAGTTATTTGTTCTCAGTGAGCAGCCAAATGGGACAATATTGTTTAAAGGGATTCTTAATTATCGGGATATTAGTGTGCAAGAGAGAGAGAGAGAGAGAGAGAGAGAGAGAGAGAGAGAGAGAGAGAGAGAGAGAGAGAGAGAGAGAGAGAAATTCATTGATAATTTTTATACATAAAATTATGTATCATAATAAAATGGAAAAATCATACCTACCACACGACCACCCATCCCGCCATATACCATATATAATAAAAATGACAAAACTCCCAAAAGTAGAAGTATTTCATTAACCAAAATTGGAATTCCAATATCAACAAAGCTTTCCATTCTGCCATTCCCCCCGCCCCCCTATAAAAGGCTTACTGCCTTTATCACTCCATAGCCCATACCTATGCCTCAATAAAATAAAAAAAAAAAACATATAGAATGTACCGGAACAAATGTATAAACTAAGGTATCTTCTATTATATTAACGAAAAACGGAGAGTATCTGATCTAGTTTTGTCGCCCGCCCCAACCCCCTCCCGGGTGATAATAGGGGAGATATGATACAGCCACCCTCCTTCAAAAATGTTTGTCCGCCCCGTGTGGAGGCAGGGTAGGAGGGGGGATCGGGAAGGAAGGGCAGACAGCAGCCCGGGTTCCAGCGCGTGCTACAAGATCTTCAGAGACTAAAAACAAAGATGCAATCGACAGAAGCGAGGAATCGATGCTTGTACCAGCCTTCAAGCACGCACGATTTCATATTAACCACCCTCCACCCACCAACCCCACCCCCCTGCGAGAGCGATAAATAAATGAAAGAGTTTCTAGAGAAGGTATGGCTGCTCATCCTGCAACGCTCGATATCATGTCAAAAGGAAAACCGAAAATATTTGACGATTGAATGAGCGAAAACATTAAACATCCATTCAAGTATGCACGTAAAAACATCAACCATTCAAACGATAAATATGACTTCAAAAAGAAAAAATGAAACCCACAACTAAGACCAAACCAAATGAAAACATCCAACATCCTAAAATGGCATATCAAGGAAAACATCTCCCCACGGAAAGAGCCAAATATCATTACAAAACCGTAAGTATTGCAAGTAATATTTAACAGCGTATTATTACTTACTGGCAGTTTACCCGTTCATTTGCGCGTCGACTCCAGTGTTTCAAAGCATCCAATCTCCGATAACCTTGTCAGCCACGCGCAATACCTGAGACTTTGGCATTGCGACCTTCACCTCTTGGGTCAAGGGGAAGGAGAGAGGGCGAAAAGGGGGCCGGCAGGACAACTGGTACCAACACAAGTTTCTCTAGGAGTGTGCAACATTCCCAGGCCCTGTGCATTAATCTCTCTCTCTCTCTCTCTCTCTCTCTCTCTCTCTCTCTCTCTCTCTCTCTCTAGAAGTGTGCAACATTCCTAGGGCCTCTTCATTAATATCTCTCTCTCTCTCTCTCTCTCTCTCTCTCTCCTCTCTCTCTCTAGAAGTGTGCAACATTCCCATGGCCTGTGCATTAATTGTTCTCTCTCTCTCTCTCTAAAGTTTGCAACATTCCCATGGCCTGTGCATTAATTACTCTCTCTCTCTCTCTCTCTCTCTCTCTCTCTCTCTTTAGAAGTGTGCAACATTCCTAGGCCCTCAACGGCAAAGTTCACTTATTAACCTTAACGTAACCCACAGGCGACCAAGACTAAATGTCAGGTACGTGACTGACTGGTTACGAATGCAAAAACACTGTCATTCGACGGAAATCGTAAACTGGCCCTCTTACTGGACTAGTGGACCGCTATGAATGAATGACATGATTCATGTTTAGTGACGTCACAGCTACTATGGTCATTTCACACATACAAGTGTGTCTATATATATATATATATATATATATATATATATATATATATATATATAATATATATATATATACAATAGTTTGTTACTGCTTTTGACAATGCTTGTGTGCCTTTAACTCACTGTACCTGAGAACAACCTATATAGTATATACACCTACACTGACCGGTTTCAAAACACATGCCTTTTCAGGATTAGTACAAGGGAGACAGTGACTTTATGCACTCAGCAATCATGTGCGTGCATATATATATGTGTGTATATACACACACACACACACACACACACACACACATATATATATATATATATATTATATATATATATCCACAATAAGTTTCTTCTCTATTTGCGACGACTCGAGAGTATAAATCTGTCAATATGATGCCACATCTTTGCATTTTATTTATTTATTTATAAATCACCTAAAAATTAATAATTACTATTAGCGGCAAATCTGAGCAACATTTTAAATTATATGCACGACGAAATATAAACGAATTTCAGTGCAAGAGTATTTATAAGTAGACGACTAATGATGTTACAGAAACGGGACAAATGACTGGAAAAGAACGCTAAATATACGACCCTACAATCTTCACTCCTACCTTTCTATAAAGACCTGACATTATCGGCGGCCGATCACTGGCCCTGATCTCTAAGTAGGTACACGTCAGCAGGACACGGTTGTAATCTTCACGTTCTGAATTCGGAGGCTGACCGCAGCATCGATCGCTAGAGATCACGTTCGAATCCTGTGCCGTCAGCTGAAAGCGTGTCAGTCAGTCGTCATAAAAATTTCCCGCCATTATCCAAACCAGCAACTGCGTTCTTAATGAAAGTCAACGCTTTCTCAGGGTAGGAGAATAAGAGGGGGGGAGGGGGGGGGGGGAGGGGGGAAGCTGATTATGAGGAAATCGGATAATGGAAACAATGAAGCAAGGCATCATTGCCTTTTGAAGCTGTGGCATCAGTCTCAAACGCAGATTATGAACGAGTGATGAAACAAAGTAACTTGGCCTATGATCCCATGAAAGACTATTTAATGACATCACTTGACATAAAAGAAGAAACAAAATTCTTCATATCAGTAAAACAAATGAAATAGTTCACAACATGCAATCATTAAAACTGTATAATTGCTTATTCATATTTATAAATTTAAAAGTTATGATATGAGGAAGCCAAATGTGATGACAATCCTCAGAAATTACAGAAATCACTCTGATAAAGCAAAATAAGTTTGTTGAAAACCTATACAGCTAAAAGATGCATTTTCTCTCCTGCTTGATTCATAAAACATAGAACTTAAAAATAATATTTTACATTTTTTTTTTCTCTCCCGTTTTCCTTCTCTCAGGAACAAATAATATCCCGTTTTCTTTCCCTCTCAGGAACAAATAATAGTGTCATTTTACGATTATTCTTGTTGGCAGGAAATTAACTCATTTCCCCTGGAGACAAACTGCGCAATCTAATAAAAGAGGGATCGGCGAAAAGGGAGAAGAAAAACTCTGCTTCTTCAGTGTTCTTGAAATGAAGGACAAGAAATGGCGGATAATACTTTTCTTTGACATATAAAACGGTTACATATCACGTTCTTATCTGCTTCATAAAACATGTAAAAAAATGCATAGAGTTACTCAAGTGCAATTGAGTTTTCTGTTCGCTGGTGGCCTCAGCCACGGCTGATAAAACTCTTAATCGCGGCCCATGAAACTCTATGGTCCGGTGGCGGCCTATGTTGCTGGTACCTATAACACTGCTAGAAGTACGATTATGGCTAAATTTAACATTAAATAAAATAAACCCTACTGAGGTTAGAAAGCTGCAATTTGGTATGTTGGATGATTGTAGGGTGGATGATCAGCATACCAATTTGCAGCCCTCTAGCCTCAGTAGTTTTTAAGATCTGGGGGCGGACGGACAGACATAGGAGACGCAATAGTTTTCTTTTACATATAACTAAACCCACGTAAAGCAGGTCTTTTCAATCGTTTACATCTGTAAACAAGAAGCTAAACAGCAGTCACTTTAATATAAAAAAAAAATATGAGTTTAAAACAGCAACATTATTATTCTTTTGGTATAGGAACAAGGATAAATGATATTTACACTCATTTATAAATAGTAAAAAAAAAAGTCAGCCTTTTTTATTTATTTATTAAGAAGAAGAAACATGCTTTTGGTATAGGTCATATGTAAGAAATGGAACAAGTTTCGCTTGCGGATATGTAAACAGGTTGCAAAATTTCTATCCGTATATATATATATATATATATATATATATATATATATATATATATATCTATATATAAAGAGAGAGAGAAAGACAGAGAGAGGTTTAGTAAATCATTCTTTTTTTGTAAACAAAACGGATTATAAAAGTTCCCCCCCTCCCCACCCCATCAAGTGAAAGTGGTCTTCTTGGGAGTGTTACTCTCTCCCACAAAATATCTCAACAGAAGTGAAGAGAAACGTGACTTGTTTCCCCTTCAGATTTTCCCATTTTCAATTCATTTTCCAGAAAGCACACTTTACTTTATTTTCCATTCTTTTACCTCAGGAAAGACCGAGAGTGCATTTTCACTCTGTAGTTTTTTTTTTTTTTTTTTCATTTTTCAATTTGAACCGAGGTGGCAAAAAATGTTTCACAAATTTCCTTTCTGCAAACTTTTTACTCGTTTGTGCCACGAGCGAAATTTCAAAGTTCGTTCATAACGTGCGCTGAATTCGAATAATATATATATATATATATATATATATATAGATATTATATATATATATATATATATATATATATATGTATACATATACATATATATGAATATATATACTATCATACATACACACACTCATATATATATATATATGTGTGTGTGTGTGTGTGTGTGTGTTCGTGTGTGTATATATATATATATATATATATATTATATATCTATATATATATATATATATATATATATATATTATATATATATATGTTGTATATAGATGCATGAAAATATATAGATACAAGAAAAAAATAACACTCTTGCCTAGCTCTACTTCGTAATACCTTGATTACTTCTAACAACAACTTACGACTTCCTCAGACATCTTAATAACACTAAAATAACTTTTTTTAAACCCCAAGCCACATTGCAAAACAACCCTTCCAAAACATTGACATCATTTCTGTTAAAAATAAAAGAACTGATATTTCCAAATGTTAGATCATTCTGTTTCCATTCGTCCCTGCTGGCTGTACCTAGACTTGAACCAATCTCTGTTAAAAAATAAAGAACTGATTTCAAATTGTTAGATTTCTGTCCATTGTCCCTGCTGGCTATACCTAGACTTGAACCAATCTCCAGCGCAAGAGCGTCGACACCTCATCTCGAAAGAAACTGGAGGCAACAATCTGACATCGTGACCTGATTGCTGAACGTATATCTGAAAGTGTGAAGTAAATACTACGTCGCCTTTCTTTCCTAACCCGCCTGTTTCCTGTATCTGGAATGAGCGACTGGATGAGCTCAGCTTGCCGCCTATACCATAACACCTGAGTTACGTGAGATTTGGAAATTACTTCTATCTTCAATGACGCCGTTAAGAGATGTTTGACAAGAATTGGAAATGAGAAAAGAAAAAATGTACTATATGTATGTATGTACGTGTATATATATATATATATATATATATATATATATATATATATATATATATATATGATATATATGCTAAGTTGTAAGAAACCATCAGACGCAACCCATGAAAGTTTCAGGCACGTCTCGGTGGTGGCTTGTGTTGTTGGCACATATGCAAGCTCATGGTTGACTTTAATTTTAGATAAAAAAAACTACTGAGGCTAGAGGGCTGCAAGTTGGTATGTGAGACGATTGGAGGGTGGATGATCAACATACCAATTTGCAGCCCTCTAGCCTAAGTAGTTTTTAAGATCTAAGGGCGGACAGGAAAAGTGTTGACAGAAAAAGTGCGGACGAACAAACAAATAGCCATCTCAACAGGTTTCTTTAGCAGAAAACTGACAAAAAGAGACAATGTGCAAAGTTTTCCCGTAGCTTCCTCGTCAAGCAGCGTCTGTTGTCAAAACAGACTCACGCGATTTCGAATGCCAAGGGAGAGGCATTTGCTAATTGCAGTCCGCTGGCTGTGACGAACAACCTGTCTCTCCGACCTGTCAATGCGAAATGTGCATTTGCAAGCCGCTTCCAGATAGCTGGTGTCTTTGCATTGTGAAATTAACAGCGATGTGAGAAGGTTCAGTGATATTCTTTGGTTTAATCTCTCTCTCTTTCGCTCTCCCATACTTCGGTTTTATCACAATCTCTATTCTTTGGTTTTACCTCTCTCTCTCTCTCTCTCATTCATTGGTTTTACCTTTCTCTCTCTCTAATCTTTAGTTTTACCTTTCTCTCTCTCTCTTCTTAGGTTTTACCTTTCTCTCTTCCTCATTCTTTGGTTTTACCACCTCTCTCTCTCTCTCTCTCTCTCTCTCTCTCTCTCTCTCTCTCTCTCTTCTTCAATCTTTACACATATTCCTGATGGATTTTTTCATAGTCATTTCTCAGGCTCCTTCATATTACTCTTCAGTTCACATTCCAATAATCTCATCAATAACTACACAAATGAGGTTATAACACTGCTACCTCTACTTCTGCAACTTTTGCTGCCTCTGCAACACCGCCGAATCCTATTCCTCCTATTCTCGTTGTCGCTCTCGGTGTTCAGTTTCCCGTCCGCAGAAAGCGACACAAGATTCACCTCCCCTGCCCAGAAAGTAACAAGATAATTATCTCGCACCCAAAGACGATTAGTAATGGCTGGTGCTTCGCTCGGTACAACTTCCCTCCCTTCGTGGGATTTCTGTGTCTCTCTCTCTCCCCCTTCCTAAGTACCTATACCAGCCTTTTCCCTTCCTCCCCAATAAATCCCTGATTCTCCCCTAAATAATCCTCTCTCTCTCTCTCTCTCTCTCTCTCTCTCTCTCTCTCTCTCTCTCTCTCATACACAAGAAAACATACTAACCAAGAAAAATACTTGAGCACATGCACATTTTCTTGTACAGTACATGTGTATGAAGATATATACACACATACATGCATGTATGTATTTACGTATGTATATAAACATACGTATATATGTGAATTTACATAAACATCACATAATATATATATTTATATATTAATATATATATATATATATATATATATATATATATATATATATATATATAATGAAATATAGGGCATACAACCTTTCATCTACGTTCTTCCACAAGAACGTGAAATAATACACTACATTGAACAATAAAACCTGCAAGAGTATAAAGTAATAATATTTAGAAGTCCTCCCTTCGCCGTTACAACACAGATTAAATCAGAAAAGGGTTTCATTTTTTTTTTAGAATATTAGCGTTAGGCCTAGACTTCTTCACTCGCGATTTATGAGTACCGTAATTAAAAATACCGAACACACGCCACTGACTCATGATGCATAAGTCATCATCAGCCACAGAAGAAGGTGTCAATGACCTCGCAAGGTATACCTACTACCTGCAGAACCTCGAGAAGCTGGCTGTAGGAATTACGTCAGTAGCTAACTGCTCGCTTGTAATTGGTCAATGAGCAGAACTAACGCGACTCTGCCTTGTTACCTGGATCTTCGTCGTCATTTCCGGTGATTACCTACAAGTGGTACATCGTAATTCTTTCTTCTTACTTTTACCTGTGAATATTGTATCTTATTCTTGGATTCTCTCTCTCTCTCTCTCTCTTCTCTCTCTCTCTCTCTCTCTCTCTCTCTATATATATATATATATATATATATATATATATATATATATACATATATATTATATCGATTGGAAACAATTGTCTTTCCCTAAACATTTCTCATGTATGTATGCATTATGTCTGTATGTCTGTATACACTTATTACTATAAACATCAGCAGCGAAAATTTCTTTGCTTTGCACAGAGATAATGAAAATAATGATATGCACAAAATGATATCAGGTCATTTACAGACAAAGTAAATATTTTCTAATAACCAATTCCTCCATCTTTATCAACGTTCTTCGCTTCCCATCATCATCATCATTACCAACGTTCTTCGATTCCCATCATCATGATCATTACCAACGTTCTTCAATTCCCATCAATATCATTACCAACGTTCTTCGATTCCCATCGTCATCATTACCAACGTTCTTCGATTCCCATCGTCATCATTACCAACGTTCTTCGATTCCCATTGTCATCATTACCAACGTTCTTCGATTCCCATCGTCGTCATTATTATCACCATCAGCGCTCTCTAATAGCACACTTCAATCGAATTCCTTAATTCTGGTCCTAATCCAAGAACGGCTCCTTTGCCAAAAACACCAAAGTTACCTCTCTCTCTCTCTCTCTCCTCTCTTCTCTCTCTCTCTCTCTCTCTCTCTCTCTCTCTCCAGAATCTCCTTACATTAAATTTTCGTAGGAACATTCACAGTCAATGTAATATGATAATACTACGAATTTTGAGCAACAAAAAGAAACTTTTTTTTAATGTTTTAACTCATTTGAATGTCGCTTAACACAAAAAAATAAGTTTAAGTCGTCACACTTCCCTTAAAAAAATCCTATAAACTTATTATAATGCTCTCAAGTGTCACCAATAAAATGTCACTGTTAAGAACTTTTTTGACTTTCAAGCAACGATGAGATTGTCCTAATAAAGCATTAAAGACTATTTCACCCCATCCCACCACAACTAAAATAAAGTTTAAATAATTTACAGATTAATGAACAAAATATATAAACTGTAAAGTGACACCAACGAAATATTCTTGTTAAGAACTTCCTTGACTTACAAACAATGATGAAACTGTCATAATAAAGCATTAAAGACTATCTCCCCTCTTCACACACCACAGCTAAAGTAAGTTTAAATCATTTACAGTTTAATGAAAAATATATAAACTGAAGAGTGGCACCAACGAAATATTATTGTTAAGAACTTCCTTGACTTCATAATAAAGCTATGATGACTATCTCCCCTCATCCCACCAGTGTTCATAAGAAAGGCGACTACATTTACTACATTTAAAAGCCTGACTACGAAACCTCACGTACTACAGAACCAGAGTCGTCGGTGGATTTGACAATTTCCAAACGCCGTGTAAAAGTTCCTTTGCGGCGGTTAGCCGCAATGATGCAATCCAAAGGAAAGTAAGGAGCCAATCTCTTTCCAAATTATTCTAGGACGAGACGCAGCCTACTTTCTGCGGTTTCCTTGAGGTGGGGAGGAATAATAAGCGACCAGTTCAATCTAGACGGCCTTCAGCTTAACGAATGCTCCTACAACAACAGCACAGCCATTTTGGACGAATTTCACACGAGCTAATGGGCGGAATTACAGACAGTAACGTCGCAAATTACCTACAAAAGAGAAAGATATGACTTATTTTAACACCAATCAGGGAGAGCTACGTCCTTGAAAATACTTCAGCATATAATATATATATTTATATATATATTTATATATATATTTTAAACAATTAAAATGTTTGTATTTTACTTTTAAGAAGCAACGAGAAGAGACAATCACATGCACACCCAACTGACAATAATTGTTTAAGAAATTAGAAAAAATATATCAAATAAACAAAAAAACATACAAGCTTTTCCCCCCAGTACGAACCATCTTAATAAACTACATAGGAAGGAACCCAAAGTCCATACCGTGAAATAAACAAAAAGCAAGGGAAGATTAAATTCATGATCGACTCAGAGAATTGAAAAGAAGAAATTGGGAAAAAAAAACAACGAAAAATAAAAATGAATTACTATCACAACGCGCTCTAACTCTCCTTGAGCATTCTGCTTTTCACGGGGGAAGTAGAGGCACCATCTGGGACATCCCAAATCCCAACAATATCGGAAATGAGAGGCAGTATTACGGGCCCAAAACTCCAACCCCCCCCCCCCCTTCTCTCCCCCCCCAAAGGCCCATATTCCACCCCGCCTCTTTCTCTCCCACACCCCAACAGCATTTCCTAAAATCCCATTCCGACAAACAGAACCATTGGTTTTTTACTTTCTCCTACATCAGAGGAATGGGTGTAGCGTACACACACACACACACACACACACACACACACACACTTTAACACAAAGTCGGGAAATAACGTTCCTTTGTTGTATACGTCGTTCAAAAGAAAATAAAACACAGTTGATATACAGCAAATGACACCATACACAAACACAGAGGTAACCATTTAACGAACACAGCAAAACCTTCAATCAATTTTCAACTAATAATAGGACATATACTACTATAATTATACACACACACAAATATATATATATATATTATATATTCTAGATATTATATATAATATATATATATAATAATTATTATATAATAAAATGTATATATATATATATATATATATATATATTATATAGATTAATATATCATTATATATAAAATCCTAGAAAGTTGACAGTACAATCTTGCAATGGAGGGAGGAAGGAGAACAGAGAGAGAGAGAGAGAGAGAGAGAGAGAGAGAGAGAGAGAGAGAGAGAGAGAGAGAGAGAGAGAGAGAGAGTTTCCAATAAATATTCTCTGCAGATGTTACCTATTCGTGTTTTGAATTCGTGCAGAATTAAAAAAAAATTGACGGAAATTAATCACGACCCTTTATTTCTTTCATAAAGAGATACAAACCATTGCAGTTCTAAAATTTAAATAAATAGATAAATAAAGTATTAAACACTTGGTGTTTAATACTTTATTTATTTAAATAAATAAAGTATTGAACACTTGGTGCACCATCGTTAACAATAAAAACACTGACCGTACCGATCACTCCAGATAAGCCATAAAAATAGAGAGAGAGAGAGACAGAGAGAGAGAGAGACCGTAAAAAGCAAACGACACATCCAACAGAAAGCCAATAACGCGAGATGTTGACAAGAAATAATTCCAGAAAAGTCTTGCCTTAGGGGAAATCCAAGCTCCTCCCTTCACAGACTTTTGAAAAAAGAAAACACTACAAGGAAAAAAAGAAAGGGGGGAGAGTCTATTTCTGTACATAAAATTCTCCTTTGTTCATGCCTTTTTTATTATTATTATTATACCTCTTGTCTCCAGTTACTTGAACCAAATTGTGAAATAGCAAGAACTAAAAAAATATAAGCATCCTATATCTTTGTCAATAAATATAGATATGTAAATAAGCCCAAGAATGAAAAATAAAACGTCTAACAGACGTATCTAGACTGTCGCCCTGAGAACGGATCAATATATGTAATCTGTACAATTCACCATGTTAATATAATGTAAAATCATTAGTGTAATATGTTATATTAAGGTCATCGTATGAAAAATTGTACACATACCCAAATGAAATTGTAGATAAACCGCACTTTACAAAAAAGAAGAAAAAAAAAGTCACATGAATGAAGGTCGCCATAGGCGTGCAGTGAGTACAGCCATTGGAAATCAACGGGTTCCAGCAAGATACTAATCCCCAAAATATAATAAGAATCTGACAAAAGACGGAACGAATCTTAGCTCACAGCATCTAGATAAAACACCAGCATCTCCTAAAGTCCTCATAATAAACATAACTGGAATTAATCAACAATGCACCTAAGCACAAAACAAAAATGGCAATCCCTTTCTTGTCCAGTCTGCAGTTTCAATAATCACAGAAACTGAACAGTCATGAGTTGATGTTTATTTCATCGCAAGTGATCGCTGCGCATAAACACACGTTAATGCGCTTACGTCAACGTGATTCTGAAGTTTAACTTCAATTCTTCCGCATTAAACTATATTATTCAGATGGACATCGCATTGTATTATACAAAGAGGAGTTGGTCGCATTGTATTATACAAAGAGGAGTTGGTCCATAAAAGCATTAATCAATTCAGACCACCCCTTCCTGAAACAAATGAAACCATACTATTACTAAACACTAAAGAATGAAAGAATGAAATTTTAGTTATAATGCGTAGCTACGCTGTCAAGGAAAATAAAGATTTAACATAATAAAGGACCACAGAAACGCTTCATTATAATTTCAGAACAACATTACGATCATAAGAACCTCATCCAAAGAAATAAAACTTCACCATTAAAAGATAATGAACTACCATTATGTATAGAAAGCGAAAAAAAAAACCATCAGTAAATGAGAAAGAAAAGCAGAGCTTATATGGGACCCAATGCATACCTCATATAATTCATAATATTGATAAACCTACCGTTGGCTAATGCAGTAGAAAATGCTTAAGGAAACACACAAATATCCATAAAAATAAACAAAGTACACAGCCGAAGCGGCGTTCTACCAGGCCCTAGTATCGCAATACAGATAGGAGCCTTCCAATAGCCAATGAATACATCAGGATCTGCTATATATCTTCGAATACATTAAGACGCACATCAGAATACCGTAGCCTCAGTCATCCTACCTTCCAGCGAACGCTGGACAAAGAGAAGTAACAAATACACGTTCCCACATCAAGGCAGAGTCGGGTAATCTCCTATGAAGAATTATTCGCATATAAATGTATTATGAAAACCACGCGCGTCACAACTACTCGATACGGATATGTTACGCAACGATACTCGGGAAGTTATAGGGTTACGTCAGAGAGAGAGAGAGAGAGAGAGAGAGAGAGAGAGAGAGAGAGAGAGAGAGAGAGAGAATTCTTCAGCTCTCGTACAGTGACGTAGAGGAAAAATGAAAAAAAGACACTAAACAACTACATCAAACTAGCAAATAAAAGCAAAAACGTAAGCGACTAAACGAGAGAGAGAGAGAGAGAGAGAGAGAGAGAGGAGAGAGAAACCTTGTCCACATGAAAATGCAGTCACCAGTTAACTGAAAAACCGCAATGTTGCATGGAAGCCAAGTAATGGAGAAGTGTGGACCTGTTTCAGAGAGAGAGAGAGAGAGAGAGAGAGATTCTTCAGCTCCCATACAGTTACATAGAGGAAACGTGAAAAAAACCTAAACAACGACAGCAAACTGGCAAATCAGAACACAAACGACCACACATAAGCAACAGAGAGAAATTAATCAAGCCAATGCAAACATACATATACCAGTGTATTCATACGTAAGACCTCAGGCGTAATGCAAACCCAGCCTGACATCAATTTCCACCAGTTGGAAGTCCTCTCTCTCTCTTCTCTCTCTCTCTCTCTCTCTCTCTCTCTCTCCCAACAGACGGATTGATCGATCGTCTGGAGAGACCCAGAAGCCTCATATTACCAGATGGTTAGCAGCGATCATCGAGAGGGAATTGATGCCCTCGAAGACCATCAGGGTCCACTGACCTGCCCCAACTATTTCCAAATAATAATGAGGAAAAAATGACCCAAGTTGCTGTAAATATCCTTAAGAACGCTAATGCCTTTGGCAAATACTATTATCATTTATTACTATTATCTCAGTAGATGAAACTTATCACATGGAACAAGCACACCAAAGAGGCCATTAACTTGAAATTCAAACTTCCAAAGAATGTTAGTTTCAATCTCCCACATCATACCCCACACGGCAGCAGTAACTGATCATGATCGAACCAGTGATTTTTCATCGCTCTGGGAAGGCGCGAACCCGCGACATCTGTGCGGCATGCCACGACACTAAGCACAACACCAGCTAGAAAATAGATCATGATTGCATTTTGCGGGCAGAGACACAAGGAAAGACTAATAAGTGCTTTTCTGGAAAAGCGCAAAAGAACTTTCGATCTTGGATGATGCCAAGCAAGTCTCAAAGAAACCTGATATAAAAGAGCTTTGCTGAGAACAGAGAAGGACGTAAGGAGTTCCAAAATGTGGAGTAAAAAGGGGTAAATAAACAAGTAAATTTAGGTGTTCGTGATATCCGTAATTAGCTTATTCAAAAAAAAAAAAAAAGGAAAAATATATAATGTTGAAATTAGGTAATTTCCACTCGTCACCAAGAGGTTTTTTTCTCGTGTTTTTAATTCGCATAAAAATTGCCTCTCATTTTAGGTCGTAAACGACAAATGAATAGCGCCCTCCTTCATTCTCTTGCATATTCCTTATTCACCAGACTTAATTTGTCAACAGGAAAACAAAGAACAATGTAAATGTTCTTATAAAACACAAATTTTATTTTCTTATGGAACATATTTTTAATCATCAGACCTAATAATTTAAAAACAGTAAATGCAGAGAGAGAGAGATAAAAACAACGATCAACTTCCAAAATAATCCTTCTGATTTGATGTGGAAACTGACACGAAACACCACCACAAAATCTTTCAAAAAAGGAATTTTTTGTTTTCTCTTTCTCTCGTCGAAGACAGAGTTTCACTTACAATTACCGAGAGAAGCAGCTCAACCTTTCAACCTCTCCCTCAAACTTCATTTCAACTGTCCTTCCTTTTCCGAAGAGGTTCTCCGAGACTCCCAGAGTGCACCGCGTCAAATCCGTGACCGGCCTACCGAATTTGACAGGAAGAGAATCAATTTCTTCAGTGTTATTTAACATTTGCTGTAATATTTCTATATAAAAAAGAAGCAAATAATAAATGCTCCAAAGTTTCCTCGGTGCAATCGAGTTTTCTGTACAGCGTATAATCAAGGCCACCGAAAATAGATTTATCTTTAGGTGATGTTCGGTATAATGCTATATGAGCCGCGGCCCACGAAACTTTCAGCAAGCCGTGGTGGTCAGTGTTGTTGCGCTACCAGGAGCACGATCATGGCTAACTTTACCTTAAATAAAATCAAAATTACTGATGCTAGAGGGCTGCAATTTGTTGTGTTTGATGAGTGGAGGGTGGGTTATCAATATACCAATTTGCAGCCCTCTAGCCTCAGTAGTTTTGAAGGTCTGAGGCGGACAGAAAACTAAAAGGGTTCATATACAATCATAGTAATTACTTATGAATAAATCACAACAGAGAGCTTTCGAGAATCTGTACGATTATATAATGTGGACTTGATTCTCCAATAATAATAATAAGTTTCCCTTTCCTTTTTTATATGTTGACCAAAGCGCATTTTCTATTCCAAACTCCCTCCTGATGTCCCCAGAAAATACTAATAATTATAATTCCGAGAGCAACATGGTCTTTTAAAAATCTAGTGACTACCAAAATTCACTCTAAGACCCGGATCGATCTCGTTCTAAAAGAAAACTGAAAACTAAGCAGGAACCTATTTACGACGCAAACCGGGACATTTGGCATCAGCTAGCGAAACAAAAGCGAAGTGAAAGAGGGAAGAAGAGGAAAATTCGCTGGCGATTTTCAAGAACTCGGGATCACCACAACACTGGCTAGGAGGAGGAGGAGGAGGAGGAGGAGGAGGAGGAGGAGGAGGAGGAGGAGTCGCCAATGTCAAACTACGACAAGCCGTTCGGATCTCGATGTTTCTAAGCAGCTGCTTTGTCTGTTTACCGAGGTGCTGCTAAATGTCCCTCGTGTTTTTCCCCTCACGTGAAACGAATGTGTTTCAGTGAGTAGCGAGCAACTGTTTTAGAAAGCAATGTTTCAGATGCTGATTTCCTTTCTTTTTCTTCTTCTTCTTCTTCTTCTTCTTCTTCTTCTGTTTCTTCTTTATTTTAAAGACTATACATCACGCCTAAAAATACACGCAATAAATCTTTTCCAACCACCTAATGTTTGATTGTGGCCTTTTCAGTTTTCTGTAAAAGCAAACTTTTTTGCCGGCCTTGTCTGTCCGTCCGCCCTCAGATCTTAAAATGAAAAACTACTAAGGCTAGGGGGCTGCAAATTGGTATGCTGATCATCCACCATCCAATCATCAAACATACCAAATTGCAGCTCTCTGGCCGCAGTAGTTTTAATGTTATTTAAGGTTAAAGTTAGCCGTGATCGTGGGTCTAGCAACGCAATAGGTACCAACAACACAGGCCACCACCGGACCGTGGCTGAGTTTCATGGAGTCAACAGCAGAATCATTATCGGAACACAAGGAAATATCTATATCTCATTTCCTTGCACAACCTCTCCATCTGCTCCCGCATCCAATTATTCAATCCGGGAAAATTAAAGAAACTCATGCAAAATGGATGAAGCTCATTTCATTGACAAAAAACCTCACTGTAATAAGTTTCTTGAAAACTGGGTCTCTCATTAAGGAGGGCTATTCTCTCTCTCTCTCTCTCTCTCTCTCTCTCTCTCTCTCTCTCTCTCTCTCTCTTTGCATCAACAACAGTTGATCCATAATTGGAATTTTTTCCGTTGTCTTTTTCTTTAATTAAATTTTTTTTCTTTTATTGTATTGGAAGGAAAGCCTCCAGTATAACGAGGTCCACAATAAGGAGAACAGAAAAACTAACACACACGCAGAGTTAGAAATATGCCTAAAGTACGCGGCAGTTTCAACGTTTAATTGTGTAAGTTTTAGACAAGAGAAACCGCACCTCTTTTGGAAGGACTTCAAACTTTTTTGAGAATTCACTGGAAGAGCAGTGAGTGCTTTTGACGCTGCGCCAAAACCCACTCTGTAAATAAATTAGTATAAAAATGTTTCAGCCACAAACACTCGACAAAAGCCAAAACACTTGTAAACCGTGATATTCCTTAGAGGAAAAGAGTCAATCAGCGCCATCATCTTACAAAAAGAGAATAGCTCATATTTCCACGAGATTCAACAGCATCCATCTCTATATAGACGCCACGACATCACAGTGCTCAGTGTCACAGACTTTTATTGCCTACATGACTGCATTACAAAAATATGAAAATCACTAGAATACTTGGATCCAAGTGGGATATAAACAATGAAGACTTCCTTTATGGGAACGATGTCGTCTTTACAGATGTGATAACTGCATCTAAAGAGTGCTAGGAAATGGAACTATGAAGTCACGGTGGCGACCGGTAGATTTTATATATAATGATAAACAGATAGATGGATAGATAGGTGAGGTTTTAGTCCACAGGGGAAAATAAACGCTGAAATTCCTGTTAGCTCAACAGTTTCGGCCTCCACTGGCCTTTATCAAGAGCTGTTTAATTAACTGGATAGATAGATAAATAGATATTTGCATAGATGATACAAGCACACGAAATATATGAACTGGGAATCATTCCCCATTCCAATCTTAGATATAAAACAAAAGATGTACCCCTGAATTTCCTTGGTCACGTCAAAATATAAAGAAATGCAACGTGCTCGGTCTAACAACTTGCCTTCCTCTCTCTTCATTGCGTCATCCGATATTTTTAAAACATGAACTTGAATCTTCACGTACAACCAATCTTTTACAGTGGTCTGGTGTGCATGAACGTCACATATTACGTTTCCAGATCTTATTGATTCAGTTACGTCGACTGGAACGAGAGAGAGAGAGAGAGAGAGAGAGAGAGAGAGAGAGAGAGAGAGCGAGAGAGAGAGAGAGAGAGAGAGAGAGATTGAGAGAGAGAGAGAGAGAGAGAGAGAGAGTAAGCTGCAAGAAAAATATGTCGAACGAAAGCTGAATACAGTACAGAAAGGTAAGGAAAATTGTAATCAGACTGATAAGAAAACTACGATCAACTTAATTTCAGAGAGGCAATTATACATTATATATTATACTAATAACAGGGGTTCAAAATGGGTAACAAAGCGACAAATCACCTCATCTCCGCCGATGTCCAACAAACGACATTGACAAATTTTTTATTCATTTCTATATCAATCTTTGTGACACGAAAAATCGATGATAACCAAAATCCTTATCATAAATGATCTAAAGAAACCAAGATCATTATTGAGACAAAAATGCGACATCTTAGTTCAAGCTGACTGAACACTTACGTAGCCTATACTATATTTTCTCAAGCACTATTGTTCTTTCAGCGAGACCAAGTCATAACAGGTCACGGGAAACGGTCGTTCAAAACAAGTGTTGACAGCTGGAGAGGTCAGGGGTTATCGGGAGTGAAACAACACCTTGGAGTAATGTGACACGGGTGGAAGCTGATGGTGACCTGGTCAAGTCAAAGGTGACTCTCTCTCTCTCTCTCTCTCTCTCTCCTCTCTCTCTCTCTCTCTCTCTCTAGACGTAGTCTCCACTACGAAAATATACCAAAGAATGTTAGATATCCTAGAAAACTCTGAAATGGCATTTATTATTATTATTTTTTTTTTTTTTTTGCTCTATCACAGTCCTCCAATTCGACTGGGTGGTATTTATAGTGTGGGGTTGTTGTTGTTATATTATATTATTATTATTATTATTATTATTATTATTATTATTATTATTAT